>NC_135857.1:20909331-20914331 GCF_031162955.1 Sander vitreus
TTCCCAATGCACGCTGGTATGACTTCCACACGGTGAGTCCAAGTCCATAACAACCAGAAAACAATGAGAAAGAAGAAGACTTCACCGAATCCAAAGCCTGCCCTGTCTTGTCTAATGCATTTCATAAATACTGCCGATGAAAATGATCATTCAAGCACAGCATTGGTGCAACAATACAGTTACAGATAAACAGATAACACTGAACAATATTAACAGTGTCTATTGTTGAAAGAGATTGCACATTTGACTGGCTAATTAGTGTATGCATAACAATTCATAACATATGAAAGTACATCTGTGCATCATATCTTATCTGAAATATGCAAAGCACTGCATCTACAAGGTGCGTTATGTCTAAAAACTAGTTTTACAAAAACAAATATGTAGCCAGACCAAGACAAAAAAAGAGACTAAGACCACAACGACAACAAAAACCCGAATGACAATATTAACAAGAGACATCTTTGACAACATCATTACAGACTTGCAGCTCAACAATGGCAGAAGGCGGCTTGATGACAAAAACAAACCAATCGCTCTGTCTCTTTATTGCTAGGGGACTCCCCATCTGTTAGACAGCATCATAAAGCCAAACAAAACTCGAGAAACAAACATTTAAATGGGTGCACGAGATGGTGGAGGGGAGTGGTTACCTCCATTAAACTTGTCCATTCAGCACACAAAGAGATGCAAGCTGTTTGAAAAAGGATCAAGGACAAAGTAGAAAATACTGGAAGAAAGAAGTTTGCAAAGAATTCTTTTGGCCTGTCATAAATTACTGTAATGTTTCAACAGTAGCCTTTAGAGATGTCACGTTTTTTACTGCATGCTTTGTGATTTACTGGCGCTCAAATGCCAATTAACCTCAAAGGAATTGTTGTATAAAATGAATCAAAGCTGAATTACTTTTAGTATTTAAACTGTTTTAATAGAATTTAAGTATGCTGCTTTCATTAGGCCAAAGATGTTGGAGTACGCAGCAAAATGTTGAGCATGCCCACACCCTTGGATCATATTAACCTTCATATCAGAGGGGGATATATTTTACCCTGGCAGGAACCACAGAACACTACATATTACAGGTGAGTGGACACACATCATGGCTGATACATCATGACAGCACATAATGTAGCTACATGTCAGTTTCCTCTGTGTTTAGTGTGAAGTGTGTGTGTTTTTTGTCTGCATCAAGGCCTGTGCAGAGATATACTGTAGGGTGCCGGGGTAAGGGGGGGGGGGGTTCATGTGTATGCATTGCTTTTGTGTTTGAGTGTTTTTTTGTATGACCAACACTCATCAAAAAGAATGCCATATATGATTGTTAGTGTGAGTGAAAGAAAGTGGCGGTGAGAATGAGAGAGGCGGTGAGAGGGCGATGAATGCTCCAGCAGAGGTGAGATCAGGTGGATCCCCCCAGCAGGAATGTTAATGTATTTGTCCTCAGCAGCAGGTATAAATAGATGGTGTCCTTTAACAATCTGCTATAACCCTCTCTACCCATTTTGTTTAAGTCGGAGGAATGCTTTAGGACTGATCGTTGCCCTGAGCGACAACCAAACTGCTCAAGGATCGTTCTTCTGGGATGATGGAGAAGGAATAGGTAAGTGAAAGGTCATCCTTGAATCCACCAATGCACTGGTACAATGTGTCTGTTGTTGTAATGCACGAGGTTCATTATTGTGTGTTAAGCTGCTTAAAAAGAAATTGGATGTCTAGTTAACCTTTAAAAGTGTAAAATGGGACACTACATTGTGTTAGTATTACCAAGTAATGTTACATTCAGGTAAATATGCTGAGCTGTTGTTACTTGATGGGCTTGAGTTTGCCATATTATGCTTTCAGCATATTTTTTGAGCATACAGTACCTTTAAGGTTATTCTGGGGAATATTCTAGACAGTATTTGTTATTGTTTTAGATTGTTGCAATAATAATAATAATAATAATAATAATAATAATAATAATAAACATTTGCATAAAGCAAGCATATTTGTCCACTCCCATGTTAATAAGAAAACTTGAAAAATATCCCTTTTAAAGTACATTCAGAACTAGTCTCGCATTGCCAGACCTTACTCCACAGCGCTGTGGAGTAAGAGGATAGGAGAACCAAAAAAACGCTCGGGGTTGTTTGCATTTCTTTTAAACAATTGCAATCGTCTTGGGTGGTGCTAAGCTCTGGACACCGAGATGGTGGCTCTGCAAAATGGTCTCAGGAACGAACTTGTTTTGGTGGAACATTTACACCCCGCAAAAGAAAACACCAAATACAATATTAAATGAAGTGGACTGTTCACACAACACAGTAATGTGAGCTATTTAAATTAGCTGGATACATGGTTAAACATAGTGTGCTCTTACCAGTGTATCGCCATGTGTATTTTGTCCATAACTGTTACGAGAGGCCTTTCAGGAAGTTTGAGTGGTTAGTTTTGATACATTTTTAATAAGTTTAATTACATGGATTTAGAAAATCAGGAAATGAAGCTCCACATGAGTGCATTGACCCCTGTGTGTGTTAAAACAACACCAAAGATTCTTTTGTACCTTAAAATAATGTTTCCAAAATCGTTTCAGTGGTTCATCAACTCGTAACAGGGTGAGCGGCACTTCAGCATTCACTTTGCGGCCCTCTATCGGCTATAACTGCACTATGCAAGTTTGCCAGATCGGGTAGCGATCTGTAGTTTGAATGAGACATAGATATGGACAATTCCGCTTCCAACCTGTAGGGGGACCGAAGAGGAAAAGTGCTTTGGTGGTGCTTTAAACTCATGTACAGTATGAGAAAGCACATGGAGTTTTTTTTTCCTGCATATGAATTTCTTCATAGTTTTTAGCAGTTACACAGACAAGTAGTCTCCCTAACCTTTCTGACTCATTCTCTCTCTCTCACACACACACACACACACACACAGATATTCATAAAGTACAGAATCAGCCTCTGAAGTGTTTCTGTGAGAAGATGTTTTTGTGTTTGTGTAAGGACAAGGAAAATAGGGAGAGAGAGAGAACGAGGGATGACAGAGAAGGGAAACTATTACAGTAATTCCCTGTTTCGCTGCCTGGAGATATGCTCTCCATCACTCCTCTTTTATCTGCTCCCTTGCTCCTCTCTTCTGTGTCTTTCTGTTTGTCTGCAGCATAGCCTCCATATGTCTTTCTTGTTTAGTCTGCCTCTAGCTATAGTGCTTACTTACCTGTATTGTGTGCTTTTCTTGAATTCTGCATGTTTAAGTTCCACTTTTGAAGGTTAGCTATTCACTCCGCTGTCAGTCAGGCTGACTCATCAGTGGGTTAGTTACTCACTCATCAGTTTCATTCATGCAAGCAATACATCAGCCTTTCATACAGTTAAGCAGCATAGCTAGTCAATCATTTATTTTACTACCCTAATTCTATTATTTACTAATTTACTCTCATTTAATCAACCACTAGTTAGTTGAAGTCATGCTGTGCGATGAGTCAATGCATGGATGAGTCTATTAATTAGTCATTACTTTATTTAGTAATGCAGCTACTCAGTGTTTCATTCACTTCTTAATGCAACCCTTCACTACATGACTCACTCGTTCATGCACCTCATCGGGTGATTATTTAGTTGTCCGTCCAGTCAGTCAAATGAATAGAAACTCAGCCCTGTGGTCAATATAAATACTCACTTATCCATACAGTCCCTCATTTATTTACTTGTGTGCCATCTCTCTGTCCCTCTGTCATTCATTCAGGTCTTCACACACCTATTTTCTCTGTCCCTCCCAGTGGTGGAATGTAACTAAGTACATTTGCTGAAGTACTGTACTTATGTACAAATTTGAGCTACTTGTACTTTACTTGAGTCTTTTCTTTTCATGCAGAAGTAGAAGTAGAAAGTAGAAGTAGAAACTGCTACTTCTACTCCATTACATTTCAGAGAGAAATATTCTACTTTTTACTCCACTACATTAATCTGACAGTTTTAGTTGATACTTACTTTAAAAGTAAAGATTGTTATACACAAAACACACACAAAATACAATGTTTTACTGTAAATTAAACTACCCAACAATATAAAAGCCTACAAGCACAACTGAAATGATTAGACGATTAAACACAGAACTGTTCGGATCGTTTCCAGTTTCTGTGAGGATTTTTCTGCATCGAGTACTTTTACTTTTAATACTTTAAGTACATTTTCCTGATGATACTTACATACTTTTACTTAAGTAACATTTCCAATGCAGGACTTTTACTTGTAACAGAGTATTTTTACAGTGTGGTATTAGTAAGTTTACTTAAGGTAAGGTTCTGAATACTTCTTCCACTATTGGTCCCTCCAATGTCTCCATTTCTCGCTCTGTGTGTAATTCACCCTTATTTTTTCTCCTCAGACACAGTTGAGCGAAAACAGTATCTTCTGACCTCCTTCACAGCAGAAAAGGTGAGTTCAAGAGCCAACTACATGTCTTGTCTCTTTTTTATTTATTTATCATCATTATTGCTATTGATGCAGCGAGACTGGAGAATGAGCCCGTGCTTTACCAGGCAACAGAGCTGTGGGAGGCAGATGTCAAAGGTTACCCATTGGAAACAATTAGCATAGAATTTATGTTTAACTCTAAGGTGGTGATTTGAATTTAGATTTTACCCCTTATGGCTGAGACAAAGTTCTCACTGTAAGAACTCTTCTTTTGACACCTGTATCAAAATAATGACATACACATGCTTAAACGTGCCCATATTATGAAAAAAATCACTTTTTCTGGGATTTGGGGTGTTATTTTGTGTCTCTGGTGCTTCCACACGCATACAAACTTTGAAAGAAAACCATCCATGCTGTTTTGAGTGAGATTCGGTTTTCTGAATGTGTCCTGCCTTCAGTCTCTGGGTGAGCTGGTCAAAATCTGCACGGCTCTCTACGTAACTAGCCGAGACGAGGGGCCTAGGGGGCTAAACGTTAGCATGCTAGCGCTAGCATGCTAGCTCGTTCTCAATGGCAAAACACTGCTACAACACACACAAA
>NC_135857.1:21219331-21321831 GCF_031162955.1 Sander vitreus
CTTGCTAAAAAAAATGTAGACTTATAGTCATCCCAGGCATTACTGGGCTGAACGCCCAGAGTAGTTTCCAATAGACTGTAAAACATTCACTGTCTTGACAGTGGGGTTTTCCCATTTGTATGCTTCACGTTTTCTCCTTTCTTTCCCTCATCTTTATTCTTTTATCAGCCTTTTTTCACATTTGAATCCCCGACATGCACTCTCTTTTTCTCCCTCTTTTGGTCTAAATGTTTTGGAGTTGTAGTCCACTGATAAATGTATTTGATTTTGCCTATGCCGATCTCTAACTCCGTCTGTTTTTTCTCTCTCTCAGCAGGAGAAGAGGGGTACTCTTTTTAATCAAAGCGCCTGCCCCAGAGCTAACCCAGCACACTACAAAGTCTCATCATCATCCATGGGAACCGATCAATAATTCAGCATACTGTCCAATGCATCACCATGCATACAGATATTTCCACTCGCACTGTATAGTTAGAGAGCTCTCATACATTGTAAATGGAGCCATTTACTGAAGACCAATAACAAGGAGAACATGGGAAATACAAGCCTATAATCCTGAGTTAGTGTGCAATAGTTCTAACCCCAAGGCTTTAGGGCATGCAGAAGTAGTGTACTTTGTAGAGCAGCATTTGAAATGCAGACAGTAATCAAGGGGATTTAAAAGAGCAATGGAGCAACCACAAAGGTTCTACCCCATGGGGCATTAAGGATAATATGGGGGAACATCAATATACTATGAAGGGATTTCTTCCTCTTCTTTGTCTTTCCCCGTTTGTTTGTTTTTCTGGTCAGTGAAAGCCTCATGTCTCCAAGAGATAATTTATGTTTTACTTACACATGCTTTGCTCTCTAGCGGAGCCGTTAAACACTCAACTTTGAACTTCTAAACAATGACATTTTCATTTACATAGTCAAGTCAATCAGAATGAGCCCATTTATCTCTATGGGTGCAGGTCCTGCATGGGCTGTGCTAATCCTGCATTTCATACACTTTTCCTCAGCAAAGATACACAACAGAAAACTGTGAGAGATTTACCTTGAGACTGTTGGACTGTCTCGCAACGGCTTGATCATTGTGGCTGCCAACATTCAAGGTCTACTGCTTCTTACTTCCTCTGATGATGAGGAGGAGGAGGAAGACATGCTGCTGGGCAGGGACCAGGAGGCTTTGTAATTTATTTATCTCTGTTAGCTTCCTCTGCTTCTTCTATCCTGTCCTTATCGGTAAGGCAGAACTTCCTGGAGGTTATACAGTAAGCAACTAAAGTGCTCTGCTGCTGGACCTACTGTATACCTTGTCTTATGGGATACCCTGACATCAACAGTGGCTTCTTAAAAGGAGCTCATTTTGACCTATGCCACTGTTGAGAGCTGCAGAAAAATATAGTGTTGAGCCAGGAAGAATGAAATTGTAAAAAAACGAGATGGAAATTCAGAGGCTAACAAACACAGGGGCTGACATCACGTCCAGAGGGAGGCTGACAGCAGACATGAAGGATACAGTCAGAGTGAGTCAAATCTGGACTGGAAAAAGTGGAAGTGGGTCTGTTTGCCTCAAGGCAAGACACCCACTGTTTTTCTCATGATCGCCCAACAGATCCACTCTGCAGAGTTGATGCATTGATTTACATCCTCAGGCCATACTCCCAATTGTTAAGGAGTGCTGTCACAGGTTAAGAGCACAGCAAGAGCAAAGACCAGCCAGGAGCGGCCTCTTAAGGCTCCATCTAGATGAAGTAAAGTGACTCAGTCTATGGCTGACCTTGGACACCTTTTTTCTTTTAAGTACATCCAAAGATTTTTAACTGGTTTTAGCGGTTTGACTTTTGTACTCCTCACCTCAGGGATGTAAGGCAAGATAGGTTGCTTGTCTGTATCCTGTGTTCAATTGTAACATATGGCTGCAAGATGCAAGAAGGCTGATATGCGAGCATAAAATACAGCTAAGTTAACCCTGCAGAGAGCCATGTCTGCATATTGAAAAGCACTAGGGAGGAGTGTATATGCCACAAAAACTCAAAAACTTAAACTCAAAAGGCAAGGCCTAACGTGTAACAACTTCTCATAGTAAACATTTTCAATGTAAGACAGGAGAGAGAGGATCAACAGCAAGTGCTTGAAAGAGTGCATTCAGCAGAAAACATCATTTGGAAAATGAACAAACTAATTTTCTAGGATTTTACAAGCGGTGGGAGAGAAGAGGAGTTTATCCACTGAGCTGCTCAAACCAGCTGACTGCTTTCTGCCCTGAAACTTCAACTGGAAAAAGACACTTTTAAGTGTTGTATTTTTGTACTATCTAATTTAACTATTTTCTATAATCTTAAGGTGTCATCAGGATTGTTGGGGTGACACTGCCCCCCACAGGCTGGGGATGACGCTACATGGGACATCCTGGAAAAAAGAAAAGTACTTTTTGAACCTTTTGGGTATGATAAAGGGGTATTTTTTTCAAGAACGTGGACTGTCCTTCAACTCTCTCTTTGCAGTCTCTCACTGCCTGCGTCTCATACACATGCCCATAAGACAGACACACATACCTGCATGCAAACACACAGGCTAAATTACTGTGCAATACACATAACCATGCTCAAAAAAAAACCACCCACACACACACAAAATTCAGCAGGGACACATACTTCTGATATGATAAATGGAGTATGTGTTCCTCATCAACGTCACAAGCACAAAGACACACACACACACACACACACACACACACACACACACAAACACACGCACAGCTGGACAGTGAGAAAAGTGTCAGGGGACCTATTTATGAAAAGGAATGAGGGAGAGAATGAAGTGTAACATGAGGGTGAGGGAAGGGACAGCGGAGAAGTTGATGAAGTCAAAGGATGAATACAAAAGAAATGCTTTCCAGAAGAGTTGTCATTCAAAATGTATTAACTTTCCAACTGTCCATTTTTAATGGGATGTCTGTATACAACACCACCTATTAGGTAGGGTTAACCTGTAAGCCAGTCTGCTGTATTTAGATAGATACAGCTGTAAAATAGGGAAATTCTTCTTTTTGTTAAACATCAAAAAGAAGAAACACGCATAAGTGTATTTTACAACAACTTTGATCGTAACAAAAGCTTACAGAGCCAGACCCAAACGCAACACTCTCGTCACTGTTCTTTATCTGACAGTGGCGGTGTCCATGCTGTCTCAAAGCGCAGCTAGTAGCCTATAATCTGTCTTTAGCTGCAGACTGTTGTACGTCCAGTTGTTGGAATCCTTTCCAGTGAACTACTATCACACTTTATACCGTTTAACTGTCAGCATTCTAACCGTGTTTAAGCTAGCTAACATTACTAGCTAATGGTAGGCTAACGTTACCTGCTGTGTAATGTTAGCTAGCGTCACGCCCTGGGCTGTTGCATCGTGATTCTTTTTTTTTTAATCTCAACCGGTTGTAATCTTTACACAATTAAATCGATTTTAACCGATTCACGATGCATTGTTACATCCCTAATGATCACTGTGTTAGATAATGCAAAATGATAGTCTTAAATTCTTGCCATGACTTGGCCAAGAGACAACAATTTACACATTGGTCCATGCAGGGTTTTGTGCTTAAGGACGTAACGTCTTTCGGGGCCAAAAAAAGCAGATTTTGTGTAGCACACAGTTATCAAACCTCCTTAACAACATAAACATACATGCGTGTGCGCGCCGCACACACACACACACAGCCAGTGGTGTAGTCTACGTGATACGCAGGCAGCGCCCTTTATATAGAGAGTTTGGCCAACTAGGGAATCGAATGTTCTGAGATATCCCGTTATGCAATTGTTTCCGAGGTGGTCACGTGTTTCGTGGACTCCATGTTGGATACCAACATTCCCATTGACATAGTGCAGGGAATAGTGGAAAAATTTAATAAATTATTTAAAAAATGACATAAAGCACTGACAAAATGCCCAACTGGTTGTTGGGTTAGCTCAGTTGGTAGAGCAGACACACATATACAGAGCTTTATTCCCCGACGCAGCGGCCGAAGGTTCGACTTCAACCTGCGGCCATTTGCTGCATGTCATTCCCACTCTCTCTCCCCTTTCATGTCTTCATCTGTCCTATAGAAATAAAGGCCTAAAATGCCCGTAAAAATATATATATATAAAAAAAAAAGCCCAACTGTTGCGCGTTTCTTATCTTCGATATGATTACGATATGATAAGAAATTACATAGGACAAATATAGTGATACCATCATTAATGTGTACCATGCTGTCAAAAAAGTTCTAACACTGCTTTAGAAATGAATGAAGTTTGAAGTTAGCTATGCCTTATGCTAGTGTTAGCTTTTTCGCTAGCACTCTATGTACCTAAATGCTTGTGATCTTGCCATAGTCATATGGCTTTTGGTCTCGACCGAGTCCAGGTGTCTTTATTATGTTTATAATAATATTGGAGGGAAAGTGAAACACAGCTTGGACAGGGTTGTTGTTCAGCTTTTCACAAGACAGCTAGCTAACTCTATGCCAATGTTTGCTAACGTTAGCGCAACAGCGTTAGTCTAGCCTGCTAGGTAAATATTACGACTGCCTTCGGAGTTTCCTATATCTGCGTCCATGTTGTCAACATAAGACATGTGGCATTGTCACATGTCGATGTGGTCACTCACTACAATGGGCATTTTTTAGAGGCCCATTTACGATAAAGAAGGTAAATATACACTGGAATATTTCCGTAAGGGCCTTTTACATATTGACAAACGTTGATAATAACATAACCTGTTTATGGTGAAAATAAGCAATTTATTTCAAGATAGCATATTTGCCCCATAGGGTTACACTGTAGAGTCATCTGATGATGGTATCCAATATGGCGCCCATGATTTGAGTTGGCCAAACTCTCTATATAAAGGGTGCTGTACGCAGGTATACGCAGTATACCCACTAAGAAAGCTCCAGGATTTCCATATACCCACTTAAAATGCTCAATGACAAGCAACAACATACCTTCCATTAAACGTAGCACAAAAAGTAAGGACATTTGTGTTTGGTAGATTAGTTATCTGTGGTAACAATGCTTTTTGGCAATAAGTCTTATACCGTTGGAAAGCCTGTTTAGGTCCCTTTGAAATGGTGCCCCATTTGTAAGGACATGCATTTGTGGGATGAGCAGCAGCGCTGAGTATGTGGGTTGGACCCATGAAAAATTTGCCAAATCTTCTCTGCCAATGCCAAACAGCTTATTCTGACATTGACTTGATTCACAAACAGGAGCCTCGGTAGTGTGTGGAAGAACCATACACAGCCTGGCACCTCCTCCTCATGCTGGTCACCAGCCTGGTCACACGCTGCTGTGGGATGGCATCCCATTCTTTATAGAGTTATATTCCTATCTTTATTCAAGAGCGTATTCTTTCAATTTGAGAGCATTTCTCACTGATATTACGTTCAGATTTTGTAATAATTTCCCTCAAAACCATGCTCTCACACTCAAATAGCTGCTAGCACTTGTATTTGCTCTGCTTGTGCTCAAACTTTCTGCTTGGACTCAAATATGCTGTTCTGTGGACAGATTTTCTGCTCTCAGCTTTGGCCCTCGCACTCAGGCTGATTCTGCGCACTTACAAATCTTCTACTCTCGGATCTCTCCTGCACACTCGGATTTTTTAGTGTTACAATCCTATCAAAAATCCCCAACCAATAGAATGCCAGGTGTAGTGTTGACCAATGAAATGATCCCTGCCCGTTGAGGGTGCGTTTGTTTTACATTAGAACGTATGTTGCGGACCGAGTTTATTTACCCCTGTTGTCCATCACTTTATTATTAGTATGTGCCAACAATGTTCACAGAATGGTCGACGCTCTTTCACCTGCACCCATCAGGAAACGGGAGAGAGCTTTGAAGTGGGACATATCAAGTTAGGTCCACAACTACGAGGGTGAGTAACATAAATTAAGCACATAGCATATGGCGCTAGCATATAGCCTAGCTCGATGTCCATAAACAAATAGATTTTCTTTATAGTTTAGCTAGATTGAATGACATATGACTGACAGTATGTGTGTATTTACAACTGGTATTTAATGACCCCACTTTGTATTTTTCCTCGTTTGGTTAAACATGTTCTTGGGGATTTGGCTCATTTCAGACATGCTAGCATATAGCCTAGCTTGATGTCCTCAAACAAATAGATTTTCTTTATAGAGTTTAGCTAGATTGAACGACATATGACGGACAGTATGTGTGTATTTAATGACCCCACTTTGTATTTTTTCCTCGTTTGGTTAACCGTGTTCCTGGGGATTTGGCTAATTTCATGTTAGAGCCAACAGTAAAACCTAAACTGTAATATAACTGAAAGAACACAAGAAACTGGATTGTTTGTATCAGTTTTTGCATTAATGTTATGTGTTATTCATCAGAATTTAGTCTTTATTCCTTCATATAACATTAGTCTGAAAATGATGGATTCAAATCAGTCTGTATAAAACGTTGTAGTGTTAAGTACAATTTCACCACTATAATAAAAACAGATCTAGAAATGATGTCTTCTTATTTGCTCCTTAAATAGTGGTTATTTTTTTAATTAATGCAAAGAAAACAGAACAGAAAAAACAAGTACTTTGTTTTACTTTCTTTTCTTCGACCACTGTTGAGCTGCTGCATCATAGCAGCACAGTGTCTTATCACCAACCCATGAAAGCTAGAAGTCACCCTGCTGCTCCAGATCTACCTACTGTACGGCTGGCTACAGACTACAACCATCTACTCCAGATCTACCTACAGTATGGCTGGCTACAGACTACAACCATCTACTCCAGATCTACCTACTGTACATCTGGCTACAAACTACAACCATCTGCTCCAGATCTACCTACTGTATGGCTGGCTACAGACTACAACCATCTACTCCAAATCTACCTACTGTATGGCTGGCTACAGACTACAACCATCTACTCCAAATCTACCTACTGTATGGCTGGCTACAGACTACAACCATCTGCTCCAGATTAGTTTGTAGTAAACATCATCAACAGCTGCACTTAAAGTCTCTTAGGGTCATATGGGACTTGGTGTTTCTCCATACTGCATCATACACTATATTATTTTTCTGTTTTGTTATATTAGTAGTCTACAGACAACACTAAGTGTCATTACTTAATCACAGTATATATTATTCTGGTGTACACTGTTGACTTGACTCCCTGCTATTGATTATACGTCACTTTAGCTTGACACTACCTCATAACTTTGCCTGAATTGCTCTTATATAGTTAATTTATATTCTACTAGTTGTATATACCTCCTATTTAATGTAATTATTCTTATTTTGTGTTGCAATACCTGAATTATCCCTCTTGTGAACACTAGGCTTATCTTATCTTTATTTTAGTTCATATCATAACCCTGCTCACAAACTCACCTGTACCTGGGTCATCTGTTTGCCAATATCAATGTTCCTGCTACAGTAAATCCTACAGGAAAAGTGTACTGCTTCACAGTAGTATGAACCATATGCTTTTTAGGTTTTGTTTCAAATATTGTGCAGTTTATGAATTGTTTTGACAAGAACAGAACATGAAAAACCTATTTTGCCTTGATCAGGGTTTTAATTTGTTGCAAATATGAACATGGCTTTAATAATCTATCTTATTGCTCTGAAAAACTACAATGATTTAAGAAATAGTGATATCAACATTTATTGAATTGATTGTATATGTTGGCAGACATTACAGGCACCTATTCACGCAAGCAGAGAACACAATAGTTTGTTCTCTCTTTTATCATATGGATTATGCAGGTGATGGTGCAGAAACGGGTGAAGTCTTTGTAGATCTCTGGCACCTTGAGGACAGACAGATCCAGCAACTCTCCACTGTTGTCTTTGTATAGTGTGCTCCTATTTAAGACACATTCATAGACATCAACACAACATATTAGGTGTACATAGCTTTCTTTAACATCATTAATATCTTACCATACCTTCTGTGCTTTGGTTTTGTAGACATCACGGTAATCTTCTCTCCCGGGCCTGGTTGTGCACCCTGTGAATTTAAGCAAGATAAATAAATGATAAGTGTATGTCACATGATGTGTGTGTAGTTGTAGTATTTTAATTACAATTACATTATTATCAGACTTGCCAACGTTCTTGGTTTGTGCCACTGCTGCCTGCCCTCTGCACACAGGTGAGTACAGGGGGAACCAACGGGATTTTGCGTTTGGAGTAATGTACTGACTGGAACAACACAGTAGTGTGGTTGTACAACACTGGTCCATGCACACGGTGCAGCTGTGATGCAGCTCAACAGGGGTACTTCAGCCCCACCTGGAAGAAGAGAAACTGAAACACAATACTTGTTCTTTCTGTTCAGTTTGCTTTGTATTGATTTCATTAGGGTAAAAATAAATAACTGCTATTTTAAATAGTGTTTTATTATAGGAATGAAATTGTACTTACAACTTTCTATACAGACTGATATGAATTTTATTTTTCTACTAATGTTATAAGAATTTAGAACAATATCTGAAAAACAGTGATGTAAAAACTGATACAAACAATCCAGTTTCTTTTGTTTTTCAGTTATATTACAGTTTAGGTATTACTATTGGCTCTAACATCTCTGAAATGAGCCAAATCCCCAGGAACATGTTTAACCAAACGAGGAAAAAATACAAAGTGGGGTCATTAAATACCAGTTGTAAATACACACATACTGTCAGTCATATGTTGTTCAATCTAGCTAATATTTTGTAATATAATAAACACTATTACACGTTTTGAAACTATTTCAGCTTGTGTAGGCCTATCAGTGCTTTCTAAATATATTGAACACACTTTTAAAAATACTGTGATGATACCAAAAAAACGTGATAATTTTGGTCACTATAACCGTGAGGTTAAATTTTCATACCGTTACATCCCTACGTGTGTGTGAAGACAGCCGGCATGGCGGGACTACATGCAGTACAATGCACGAGTCGATCCACAGGCAGGTCATTAAGTGACAAAGCAGATTTGCAAGTAGCCAAAGTTATTAATAAGTTAAAATATAACAGAAAAATACGTGCCATAGTCCAGCTTCTCTTCCACTCACTCTCTCCCTCTCTCAAACACGCTGCGCCACGGCCGTCTTTGTCCTCTCTACTGACAATTGTGCTACTATAATGTCAACTATTAGTTGGCAGTTTGTGGGTCAGATCGGGTTTGTGTGGTTGATAAACGGTGTGGATAGGCTCTAACACACTAGACGCCAACTGTTGTGTTAAGCCCAGTTCAGACCAAAAATTTGTGACAAGTTGAAACTTGTAACGCAGTGGTCTGCAACGTTCTAAAACCAGTCAGTTTACACAGATGCGATGAGACGAGACAGTGCATCATCTCCATAGCAATGACTCTTTGTACTTCCTTCCAACAAAAACTTGTATTCATGTGATTCACAGTTTTGTTCTAGGCGCTCCATCTAGAGTCACTCTCTAGCTCGCTCGACCACATTACCGTGCTTGCGGGCGCTCGATGAGACTCGGTCTTAAACTGCCATTTCGACCAGCTGACAGTTTGTAACATAGAAATAAATGGATTTTGGGTAATTTTATTTCTGCGCTATTGGCTGTCCCAAACGATTATTTTTTAAACGATTAATCTAGCGATTATTTTTTTGATTAGTTGACTAATCTAACGATAAATTTTTCGATTAATCTAACGATTAATTTTTCGATTAATCTAACGATTAATTATTATAATTAGCGATTATTTTCCCATTGCTCAATTATTAACAATTTACACAAAACAAATTTCAATAAGGTTCAAATCTCTATTTATTAAAATTGTTTAGCCAGATGTAGGCTATCAATCCAACAACAAAATAAAGTCACTTTCAGGAGGAATACAAAAATAAAAACAAAGTAAACAGAGCAAATGCAAAGAGTAGCCTGTATGTGCTTTTCTTTAACAGTAGTAGGTGGAATAATGAATAAGCTCTTGTTTAACATCCAAGTTTGTCTCCCTTTAATCTTACAGTAAAAAAAGTGCAATTTTAGTAACATATGAATTCAGATGTATCAAATAAATCCAACATAAGGCAAGTTGCAGAGTGTCTAATAGTCTGTAATCGATTGGGTCACTCAAATAAAAAAATAACACTGCCGACTGACAGCGTTTGATGATGCTTAATGTTAAGTCATAGCGGGGCATTAAAACGAATCAACGGACTAACGTACCGTTGGGCTACTACTGGGAACACATTCCGTGTCACCATGTTGATAATCGCACATGCTTGGGAGTAAAGCTTAGATCCGTCCCAAAAACTCAAGCCCGACCCTACCCGAGCCCGTGCACATTGTGTCCGAGCCCGGCCCGGAACATTAACTGGAATTATGATTGATGGTTGACTGGTTTTAACCCGACAATTTTTTTATACGTGGGCCGTTATAACTGACGTTATAAAGAACTAGTGAGATATCTGAAACAATCTGGCCTGGTTGCGCAATTATCGAACAGATGGGGGAGACACAATTTAGCACAGTTTACCTCACACTCAAGTCAGTGCAGGACATATACCCAGAGTTATGGGAGAAGCTGGAGAGGCATAGCTTCGGGCTCGGGCAGAGAAGTCTACTTGGGAGGGAAAGGGACAAAAATATGTGTGTTTTGCTGCTGTTATCCTGATTCAGGTATGCATTTTACAACGTCTACAGACTACCACATTGTTGTTGGCATTAAGAGTAAAATACTCCCACACTTTAGAAGACCATGTGCGAGCCTTTTTCTCAACATGTTGTTGAACTTGCGAGGAATCCATACTTGCGCTGTTGCTGGAGGCAGCCATGTTGTTTTTAGATATCTACGCGTGACGCGTCGACGCAAATTATTTGTGTCGACGCATTTACGTAATCGATTACATCGACTACGTCAACGAATCGTCCCAGCCCTAATTGGCTGTTGAAACAGGGGACACCCCTTATGTTCTAAAATCCGCCTCTGGCGACTTGACCAACTGAGTCGCAGGCGATGCCATCAACTGGCTTGAGACGAGCCGAGATGGGCAGTTCAGACCGCTGTAACCTTTCCCTGCGACGTTCTAAAATGGTTTTGTCTCGTCGTGTATCTTTTGTACTTCTTCTTTTGCATTTGGAATGCTGGAATGCTATGTGAAATCACACACTGGGGGGCATTATGGCGCATTTGCTCGTTTATGTCTGCATAAACAAAGCCAGCATAACGGCAGACCTTCATTGCCGTGCTATTGCGGTATTCCTGTGTGAAAGGGGCTATAGAGCTTGCCGTCTTTCCGGATACACGAGATGTCACCAGGAAGGAGGTGCTTGGGAACGATTTCCAGGAACAACAATGTAAACAAACAATGTTGGCAAAAGCATAAAAAAAGAAAAACTAAACGACAATGACCTTTCCTCAGTTTTATAGTTTCACATAGTGTCACCGCCATGTTCGCCATGTTTACAATAGAGCATTCTTTTGTCGGAGTGAAGCACCCCAGATGCAGCATCGGTTGTCATCCACTATGATACACAAGATAAAATGATAAATTGTTGAGCCCAACGTCCATTTTAATTATTTCACATATTATATCTGTCGGGTCAGGCTGATATCGAAAACATAATGCCTTCGTCCACGGCTTTCGCTGTGCACAGAAGCATAATAAAATTGACTTGGCTTGACACTTTCCACTTGATTTAGTAAGCGTGGTCCATAACAATTCATACCTACTACTTCATGGAGAGCAGATGTTCCTACATGGCTATTTTTCTTGCATCCACTGTGTATTTTTCAGCATCTGAGATGCTGCATGCAGGCTTATTATTCCAAACAAACCAACTCAGGTGAGCTTGCCTCCGACACCACCACAGGCTCTGGCACTGCTGATGCACACATACACCCACAGACTTACTACCTCAAACAAAAAGACTGTAATGCTGTTACCGCAGGCCCAAATATTGCCAGCTCACACAGCTGATGAAATATTCTGTTTACCCTCCTCCAAATGTCCTGCTAAATCCTGCGTGTGTATATATGTGTGTAGAGAGTGGATAAAATAACACAACATAGTAAAGGCCGCTACCCAGGGCAGAACAACATTTAGACTAACCCATACACAAACAAACACACACAGAGGGGAGACTATGACATGATTAATATGATCTTCCATGCTATTGGCTGTTTCCCCTGTAAATATAAAACCAAGGACGCATAGCCTCATTGAAACCCAGCTATGACTGATATTTAATGTTATTCCAGAATAATGCATCAAGTAAACTATCTACTTCTAGTTTAGTTCTTTTGCCAAGGACATCAAGTCCAATCCAAATCAGAGACCTTTTTTTAAAAATGATCTTTGAATGTGCCGAAAGGTATAAAAATCTACCTATGTCTTTTGAGAAACAGTGTTTGTATTACATTACGTCAACTGCAATTCCTCTATATATCATTACCGAAAAGACGGCTATTGCAGCTTTTCTGTAAAGGCTACCACTTTAAAACATTAACCGTACTATCAGTTTTCTGTGATTAATTGATCTTTTCTGGCACAATGGAACCAATCAGATTATCCACAAAACCAAGCCAGTCAGCCTTGCAGACAAGTTAAAACAGGCAATCAATGTGATTGATGGGACATGACTATATCAGGGAGTCAGCCTTAGATGCAAATTTAAAAAATTGGGTCTCATACTGGGACTGGAAGATCATTAATAGCTTTTATTGCTCCTCTATACATAAGACATATCTTTATACTGGGGCTTGCTATATTACAAAGTCAAAAGAGAACGTCTGATTGATAGTTATATATTAAGTAATACTATTTATTGATGTCTGAGGACACATTTCAGTTTATGAACTTACATCAATTACAGGCCTAACCAAGAGAGGAAAGGCCAGAAACCACAGGAGTGATTTACTTAAAAGATAATGACACTCTTGGCTGATTAAGACAAAGTGATGGTGATTTATAGTTTTTAACATTGTCTGAAGATGCAGCAGTCCTAATGGAGTGAGAGTCCTGTCTTGAACGATATATAAGGAAACCACTTGCATCCAGTAGGTAAGGTTGTGGTATACAGAATAAGATAGGAGTCTACAGCCATGCTAGTGGCTCTCTGCTTTGAACTACATGCTAACATTAGCATGTTTAAACGCTCACAATTCCAAAGCTTACTTGTTGATGTTTTGATGCTCACAATGCCATTGCAAACATGCTGATGTTTAGCAGGTATAATGTTTACTATGTTCACCATCTTAGTTTAGCATTTCAGCATGCAAACATTTGCTAATTAGCACAAGACACACATGTACAGATGAGGCTGATGAGAATGTCATTAGTTTTGCAGGTATTTGTTTTATACATACTGTAAAACAAAGTAATGAACACAGTTTGATCTGATGATGAAACTAAAAAGCCTCACCAAAGTTAGTAGGATACATTGTCTGGGAACCATGGATATCTGCACAAAATGCCGTGGCAATTTATCTAATCGTTGAGATATTTCCATCTGGACCAAAGTGGTGGACTGTACAGCTGACATGCTACCGCGACTAAAAATAGCAAATAATGTTCCCATGCTTGTCAAATGACAAGTGAAAATTAACAACCAACAACAGTTAACGAAAGACAGTGAAGAAATTGACTACGTACCTAATCACTATTGTGCCACATTACTATGAATGTGTGGCTATTAGCTGAGCAATGTTGTATGCCTCAGAGGAAAACGCTGACAATAAAGCTGACTCCAATATTGAAAAGCATTGAACTGCTCATGCAAATGTTAGACAACCTCAGTTTGTGAACACACATTTATTTCCGTGGTTTCTAATTTCCTTTTCAATTTACCTGTTTTCATTGCACCTACTGTTTGAATTATCTGATATTCCTGCTGAGTGATTTTGAAATGTTTTTAATACGGGGACTCATTACCAATTACCAAAGTTATTGCAGCTTTGTGAGCTTTCTCAATGTGATTCCTCAACCAAAGCAGGAAATCTGACCCTAAACATGAAATTGGACTTTAATGATTTCCATTCTGCTGTGTTTTCTGCTTATGAATTGTATCCCATACTGAATACATTTATTGTACAGTTTTCTGTGAAGTTTTCAGAGGATGTTTAAGTATCATTTTCATAGTATTCCATACAAAATCATTTTGAACAAACACAACAAAACTGAAGTTG
Source organism: Sander vitreus (assembly GCF_031162955.1). Classification (NCBI taxonomy): domain Eukaryota; kingdom Metazoa; phylum Chordata; class Actinopteri; order Perciformes; family Percidae; genus Sander; species Sander vitreus. Next base: position 21,233,477 of record NC_135857.1, read on the forward strand.
AAAACAGTTGTTGAGCCAGGCAGGGCATATGTCTTAAAGAGTTAAATGCCTAGGATGATGTTGGGTGTTAAAACGTAGAGGCCATTGAATGGTTCATGGACCAGGCCGAATGCTGATAGTGGCTCTGATGCGATATTCCAACTCGTTTGTTTTAAGAACCATCAGAGTCTCTGATGAGAAATGGCTGATGCGGTAAGGCATTAGGAATCGATTTGAGGACTCTCTACACTTATTCTCTCACTCATACACACTCTACTCCACACACGTACGTTCATAGACAGACTTTCAGGCGCGAGATCTCCTGCACAAACTCTTGCTTTCTCACACTCTGTGGAAATCAGTCAGCAAAGCCCATTGCTTTGACAGCAGACGTATGAGCAGCAGACGCAGAGTGTGCAGGCTTATCAACCATTTAGCAGTCGATGACCTGTGGAGCGAATGGCCCTATCATGATAAATTGTCTGAACCTTGCACATTCAATTACAGGTCAGAGGGCAGCGGGTACATCTGTGTGTGTGTGTGTGTGTGTGTGTGTGTGTGTGTGTGTGTGTGTGTTGCTACTTTGGTGTGCACCCTAATTTAACTTGAAAGGCACAAATGTTTTTTGCACAAACTAAAGCAAAAAAAAAGCCTAAACGTAAGCAAAATTGGCACAAGTAAGTGCAGTAAAATGGCACAATTAGATTTGAGAGAGACGGCTAGTGGCAGCCATTGTAGTGAGTGACCTGCCTGTATTTTTTATTTCTGTAATCCAATTCAGTTGAGTCTGCGGGTGTCATCTTGATTTTATGGGATTGCTTTTTTCTCCCACTTTATTTAAGGTTGATTTTCTTTTATTTATTTTTTATTGTATCTGCCTTGCACATATTCGTAATTTGTCTCTCTGTGTAACATCATCCAGTTTTACCAGCACAAATAAGCATTTAAATTGAACAATATCCTCTCTGATCTACCTGCTGTGACCCAGCTTTGGTGGAATGCTTAAAATGGTAGCCACATTTAGTTTTTGGGTTTTATGCTTTCTTTCAATACTGATTCGCCTGGCAAATCATTTCTAATATCCGACACCAGCCATTTCCTGTGCCCCACATATACAGTATAGTCATTTAATCTCTACATGTAGGTTTCAACAATTCTCAGGTCTAAATAATAAAGCACTTGTTAACAGTGATCAACATGACATCATGACTTTGCGTAAACATACACGCCACTTTCCTAAAGCCAAGAGGCGTGTTATCTGTACGCATTTTCAGCTGTCCGCGTGTATGTTTACGTTGTATACAGCTGACTGCAGTCTGCAACGTCTTTCTAAAGCTACGTGGCGTGTGGGGGTTGGATTGAAAAGAAAAAACGGTTTGGATTAGGAAAAGAAGAACAGGGTTAAGTTTAGGTTGAAAAGAAGAAACAGTTGGGATCAGGAAAAGAAGAACGGGGTTGGGTTTAGGAAAAGACCAAACGTGGAAAAGAAACATCACACGAGCGACACAAAGGAAATGCCACACGCGGGGTGCAAACCCCGCTCTCTTGGGTGAAGGTCCTGTGTTTTACCTATCCGGCACCCCAACCAGCCTCCTTACGCGGATTTTCGGCCTTTAATACAGGGTCAATTCACAGGCAATCGCAAGGTAATGTAAGTCAATGGAGGCCAAACGGCGTTGATAAACATGCAAAATAGCGAGTATGCGTCTTTATAACACGCAAATCATGGCATATGAATTGGCGTGTCATACATACGCCACTTCATGAGATCAGTCTGCAGTGATACACTTTGCTCCAACCTCTGCACTGTTTAGATACTTTACATACGTCTCCTGTTATACGCATGTTAAAAATCTATTGTTACGATGCATCCTTCCTGCTCTCTGCATATCTGACAGCTGCACCTATAGCTCACATATTTAATGCAGCAATTCTGATATATACAAATCAGAGCCAAGTGTGGAGATAGAGACTGCCCTTCCTGCATGCCCACTTATCTCATTTTACTGATCAGTCCACTGTCTCACTGCCCAGCACATTATTATACTTGATAGATATCCTTTTGTTGGATATATATATATATATATATATATATATATATATATATATATATATATATATATCCACATTAGAGGTTGCAGCTCATTTACTGGTTATTGATCACCAATTGTTAGGTTGGGGGATCCCAATTGCATATCAGGCACTAATGAAAATATTTCCAAACTGCCTAACATCTCTTCTTCGCTGTATAACAATAATTCAGTACACTTCACCTCAGAGCATTTAGTTATGGATATTTCATTAACACAGTACACAGTAAATTGAGTAAATCTGCACTTATCAAATAGGAGCTATGAAATTTCAATAATTCAAGCTATTTCGCAAGCTAAGATTTAAAGTTGCTCCTTAACTTCAGTCTTGTTGCTGTGGTTTTATTTTTATCCGTCATACAGACATAGACAAACCATCTGACCTCAGTCAGAGACACATACGTCAAGAAGCTGACCATTTATATCTAAAATTATACAATTAGAATTGGTGGGAAAAGGTTCTGCTCTATGTGCGAGCTCTCACAAAATCCAAGCAGCATCAATAATATATAAGTCTGCTGGGAGATCCATCCTATTAAAACACATAAATGAACATTAAATCTGAAATTAAGACCATTTTGAGATGGGATCACACCAGCCTTTAAGTTCAATAAATGCAACATCTTTCCAAAGGTCAATGAGTAATTGTGTTGATTGTGATTTCAATATTAACCAAAATATTTGTGATGATTTTTTCCATAATTGAGCAGCCCTATGGCAAAGTACTCAAATCCGCTTCCAAGGTAGTTCCCGCTACAGTATGTGTCTCCAGGACCACATCTTGCCATGATGACACATACACACAGACTCACAAGGTGAAAACAATACTAGGTTTAATAAGTCAGTCACAATAGCTCCATTTTGTTCACACTTTCATTCGATAATAATCTATTGGAAAGGGAAAATAAAGGTCACTTATTTGGCAATAAGGTCTCACAGTTTATATATATTATATAGTATTTGTATATCTGCTCTTGTCTCATGACTGTCTACAAACCAGTAGACACTGTGAAACAGTTCTTTTTCTAATAAAAAGGTAAACATAAAAAATAAAAACCCAGGTGAAAACAACTGGAAGGGAGAGGGTGTGAGAGAGAGAAGGTTCTTGAAAAGCACTTATACAGTAAGTACAGATGTATGGATTTGTCCATGTGGCAGTGAGCCTGTCAGCAGTTTTCCACATCAGCAAATCCCCATCGCTTGTTTCACAGCATGTGAATATGTCACTTCCAACGACACCAAGGCTCAGACGTTTCCTGCCTTATCATGCCCCGTCGTCTCTCGATCACTCTCTCCCTCCCTCTCATTAAAAAGCACTTGCACTCAGCATGTTAGTATAAATACATAAATTCATGGCCCGCTGGATGATAGGCTCTAAACATATTTCCTCTCTTCTAAACACACACACACACACACACACACACAACCTTACATGCGGTTACACATCTTATAAGGTTTATTTCGAGGCCTTTCTTTCAGGTAAAACCTCAGTAAAAGTTGTTGTTTTCTCTCGATGTCAAGTCGTTCCAGCTCACAACAATCAGTTTCAAAACAATGGTTAAGGAATTGCACACAAAAGACTTTCTATGTATTTGGTAGTGCAGAACTAATCAATATGCCGATGAATACCGAGATGTAGTGTCAATGGAGATAACAAGATAAAGAAGGCATCTAGACATTGCCAAATGTTTTGTAGTGGACATGAAATAGAGTAGGGATGTAACGGTATGAACATTTTACCTCACGGTTATAGTGACCAAAATGATCACGGTTTTCGGTATTATCGCGGTATTTTTAAAAGTGTGTTCAGTATGTTCAGAAAGCACTGATAGGCCTACACAAGCTGAAATAGTTTCAAAAAGTGGAACAGTGTTTATTATATTACAAAAATATAGGCAATAGGCTTGTAAAAACTATTGAAAACTGGCTACAGAAACACTGGCCCGCTGTAGGGTGTCAGGTAAGAACTTGAACCAGAGATGTCTGACTTTGAGATCCAGGAAGATTTATTTACAACTCGAACATGAAGTTAACTATGAAGTTGTATTTGACGTTACATGTGAAGTTGGATGTGGTTCTGAAATATAAGCAAATAATAATGCACATTAATAAGCATCTGACTTACTATGAACATTATTTACCAAAACTAAATGTTATAGCCACCAGCATATAACAAGAAACAATACTAAGAATTACATTCATTTCTCTGTAATAATTAACATAAATGTAACATATTATTGCTCAGTAACACAAACTGAGAATAAGCCACATCTATTACAGCACACATATCCATAGAGGGTTTTCACCGACGTCACGTTCTGGGTGGTAACCTGGACACACGGCCATATTGGAGGCACTCGGTGTACACAACTGAATGGAGTAATGGAGTATTGTGCACTTTGGATACTTTAATACTTTATGTCTAAACAACAGAAAAGCTCATCAAAACGCGTCCAAGATGCAAAGGCATGGAAGGACTTGGACCACAAAAAAAGGCACGATATTTTGAGAAATTACAGTTTACTGGCGGTGCAGATCCCTACAAGTTGGCTCCCTCTTCTTGGATCCATGGCGACCTGGTGATGCTTCCTTCAGTTGCATATCCCGATATAGTCAACTACATGGTTTTCTCGCCGAGCCCATACACAGCGGAAGACCTTAAATCCTACAAAAGTTTGGAGGCTTATAACCAGATGGTGTGTGGATGGATGAGGGAAACGCAGTACCAAGTCATTAACAACTGTTGTGTTGTGAAGGCCAAAGTAAGTAATGCAATAACGTCTTTAATCAACCTAACCTTAACTGTATGATATCATTGTGATACTCAAGGTGTAGCCAAGTGACTCTCAATAGTTTTTTTTTTCAATTCAAAGACCGAACAGACCGAGTTTTCCCTCGTAGATCCTGGTTGAGCTTTACCAACCACAAGCACCTCCTTTCCTCTGATAACTTCTGACATTCCTCTCCCTGGTTTTTAATAACTTTTGGAAGTCGATAATATTCCAAATGTTTTTCTCGGTCTGACCTATTGGTACAACCTAAAACACGGCAATAATTAACCATTTTCCGTAACGCCGTTCGAGATCTACTTCAGTGCCTGTGCTTTGTTGTGATGCGGAGTACCTCCAACATGGCGACTTCAAGTCTGATGACGCGTCTGATGACGTGCCGTGAAAACCCTCTATAACGGAGCAAACAGTGTAATACACCTTTAATAGCTAAGCACGTGGCTCCACAACGCTAGTCTGTTTTACTGGCGATTGCACATTGCTAGCAAACAACCTGAATATCAACACGTGGCTGCACAAGTAATATTAATCTGCACATCTATCAGCTATGCAATAAGAAACACAGTAACAGCAATATTATCAAGGCGATAATATAGCTCTCTGTCTCTCTCCAAATAAATGTCACGGGCTAAGTGTATCCACATTGTAACAGAACACTTATTGAAATATGAATAAATGTAGTTAACGTTTACACAGATAATGAGGCAGTAAAACCCAAGACAGTTTAGCAACCTAAAGAATAGTTTTAACTTACATTCTGGGCTACGTACATAACTTCCAAAGTCCAAGTCCAAAAACTCAGTAAAAAAAAGTCTGTTGTCCAGCTGCTACATTCTGTACCGTTCTCCTGTCTGAGAGCGAGAGATTGGCAGGAGATCAAAGCAATGACTCTCGTCACGGATTTGTCAATCATCTCAGGAGAGAGAGCAAGTGTTACTATGGGCTTTTTTACAAGGCTGATAATTAAATGTCCTGAGTGCTGTCATCTCCTCCTTCTGACATGATTCCAACTTCAAGAAAGAAAGAAACACACGTAGGCTACGCAGTGCTGCTGCGCGGCAACTTCAGGAGCCTCGGACGAAGCTGGGAAGAATTAAACACAGGTTTCCACACCGTGGTAATCCACCGCGATAATAAGGATATTTTAAATGAAAAGGGTAATTGTAACCGTCAACATTTTTACCGTGGTTTACTGTTACACCGGTAATCGTTACATCCCTTAAATAGAGAAAAGAAGGAGAGCTGTTTGAGAGATCGGTGTGTGTGCTCCCGTGCGTGTGTTTATTACGATCTTAGCAAAGCGATAGTGCCTGAGCTCAGTAGCACTGGAGCATGTATTGTAATCAAAAGCACTTCAGCCAGAGAGCAAATCAATGGAGGCTGCATTGTAATAGAATGCATGGTCAAGAGAGAAGTGAGAAGCAGAGAGATAGAGAGCAAACCCAAAAAGAGGTTAATTTAGGCCAAGAGAGAGGTGGGGAAATGTGAATTTGAGGATACAAAATACATTATTAACTGAATTAAATAGGAAAATACACAACATATACTGTATGAGTTCATGGTGGTAGGTAAAAGGAAGAGAGTAAATTTAGGTGTGATGTAGAAAAATAGAAAAGACATTTATCACCACAGGCTAATATCTGCATAATTGTGCTGCCTTAGTGAGCTTGTTTAAACCCCCTGTGAGGCTAAAAAAAAAAAATACAGGAAAAGTGGCTCCAATGAGAGGAAAATGATAGAGACAAAAACAAAGAACAGACAAAGAAAGAAACTGCATGGGAAGTGTGTGTGTGTGTGTGTGTGTGTGTGTGTGTGTGTGTGTGTGTGTGTGTGTGTGTGTGTGTGTGTGTGTGTGTGTGTAGGTAGTTCTTATCTTTCTTCTTTGCTTACCTGACCTGTGAACCAACGTGACAACATAACTTTGCATAAACATACACACCATCTGTACGCATTTTGAGCTATCTGCGTGTATGTCTACACCGTATACAGCGGACGGGTTGGGTTTAGGAAAACAATAACGGGACGCGGGACAACAACGGCACGGTTGGGTTTAGTAAAAGAAGATCGGCACGGTTGGGTTTAGGAAAAGAAGAAAGCGACGGTTGGGTTTAGGAACCGTGACATTCGGGACACGATCCCCGGTCTCCTGGGTGAAAGTCCTGTGTTGTTTGACCCATCCACCACCCCAACCAACCTCCCTACGCAGATTTTCGCGCTTTCATTCTACTCGCTACTGTAGTCGCTCTTAATGCTACGTCATCTTCTTATTGAGAATCGTGCTGTGATCACGAAACATGCTTTCCATTGAAATACAATAGTTTAAAAAACTTTAAAAAAAACGAACAGAAGTTCTTTTCTAAGGAGAAGGAGGCGTAAATTGACAGGCAATCGCAAGGTAATGTAAGTCAACGGAGGCCAAACGGTGTTGATAAACACGCTAAAAAGCAATTATGCGTCTCGATAACACGCCAAAATGGCATACGAATTGGCGTGTCATACGTACGCCACTTATTGAGATCAGTCTGTGTGAACGCATCTGACAGATGGTGCAGACATGACTCCTGACCTGCCAATTACTGGAGTTTATTTGGTGGCTGGTAAACTTCAATAGGTCTTTTTTTCACTGGGACTTTAATGGTAGTTTCATGATTACAACAGCAGTGGAACAGCATGCTGTACAGTATTTTAACTTAAACACCAGAATGCTCTCAGAGCTAAATTGTGTTTTCAAGTTTAATTGTATGGAACAGGCTGTGAAGAAGGAGCTAGGAATCAGGGAAACAAAGCATGTGCCCTCTACAGAGATAAATTCACTTACAGTCACAAAACCCACTTACATTGCCAATGTAGCAAAAGTGAAATGACAGGCGCCAATATGTTGAGAAAGTGTAGATTATGTCATACTGCTTAGTCTTGCTCACTAAAGCATGGTTATGAAAAATCTTTCTGCTCAATATCTCTCTTACACTTTACACTGACTAAATGTGTCTAACATCAAGTGGCTGCGCAAAAACGTGTCAAATTACAGAAAATACAAAGGCTGGCTGACATGCAGTGTATTTGTGTGTGCAGTGGTGAAAGAACTGTGCAGATCTTTTATTCGTGTAAAATTGCAACCATGATGTATATAAACTCCACTAGTGAATGGCAAGTATTAAAGCTGCACCAATCAATTTGATTATGTAAACAATGGCTTAAATGAATACGTACAATGTGAAAATGGTTGCTTAGTGACAAACCCACAGAGAAATATTGTCCGACTCTGCAGATACACCTCTACAGACCATTTGAGCCTCATTCTGCTCGTTGTTTTGGTTTTACACCCCGCAACTTAACTATATTGTCACAGCTCTCATTATTCGGATTTCGAGCAAAAGCAGGCAGATCTATTCTGTGAAAAAAGCTCTGTTTAACCTACTGTACGCTACCTGCCCTGCACAAAACAGCATACAGATAGAGTCATGATTAGCCAGTGAACACATTGGAGCATTTAGCAGCTAAAGAGACAGATATTTCCCTCAGGAGTTGGTGGGGACCAAAACAGAACTTAAAAGAAGAGTGAATATTGGACTTGGATTCATCAGGTGGACAGAGAGAAGAGAGAAGACAAACTGTCAAAAATGAAACAATGCAGTGAAGGAGTCACCAAAGTTGAAAAGCTTTCCCTCTATGGAAATTAACTAAAGTGTCTCACACTGCATTAAACGCTTATAATTTGTTTGCTGATTGATGGCTCTGTGTGTGTGTGTGTGTGTGTGTGTGTGTGTGTGTGTGTGTGTGTGTGTGTGTGTGTGTGTGTGTGTGTGTGTGTAATGGGGATTGATAATGAGTTTGTGTGTTTTTGATGAGCTAGGAGATGAGAGGGTATCTCTCTCAGATGCATACATATTAACAGTTGGGCTGTTTGTAGGCATACCTCTGCTCAACTATTACAGCTCGCATGCATGAACGCACGCACACACACAGACACACTCACACACAAGGTTGAACACAGTCATTAGTATTTCTTTTCTATCTCTCTCGCACATGCACCCACATAAGGATGCATAAACTCAGCAAGTACTTCCCTTCTTATACACACACACACACACTTGTATCTGCTCTCTTTGGGTCTGATAAACTTGCTTATGACAGCTAATAACTCCCCTATTCCCTCTGGTCTTAATTAGGGCCAGTTATTACAGAGTGTTTGATGCTCTCTTTCTCTCCCTCACTCTTTTTCTCTCGCTCCTTCTCAGACTGTTGCACAGCTTGATTCCTGGGTGTTGTTGAGAGTGAAATGTGAAGAGAAGGGAGGGAGGATGACTTCGGAAACTCCCTCCACCTCACTGTTGGGGGTCCGTGAATCAGTCTGCATCCCACACACGTATACGCATACAAACACACACATAATTGCTATTCCCTGCTTCTTTCTTTCTTTGCATTTAGGCGTCTTGGCTCAACCTGGCTCTATGCAATTTGTAGCTTTTTTTTGTTTGCAGTTCAAAGTTAAGAACGGTATGATGAATGGAAGGTAAAAAGCAGGCATAAACTGGACTTGAACTCACAACATGACTGATGTGTGCTTCTTTCATCTACAAAAACTACATTTTTGAGGGACAAAAGGTCTCATTGACATTCATAAATGTTTTCAAATGATATAGCTCACTTTCAAAGTGTTTCACAGGCCCAGGGTCATCAAAGTTGTTTAAACACACAAAGGATGAAATCAATTGTAATAATAATTAAAGAATTAGAGAGAATTAAGAGGTTTTCAGAGAACCCCAAAAATGGGGGAAATAATGCAAGTCATAGTCAACAGGTTTACCCCTTGGTAATGAAGTGCTTTATGCAGGATACTATAATTTGGATTCGCATTACTGTTAGATTATCAGAAGATAGGGGAATCAACTTGATAATTATTCTTTTTATACAGTATATTTATTATATTATCGCTGCTAAACATTTTCACCGGTGCACCTGACATTTAGCAGGTCTGTCTCTGTGTGTAGCGTTATTTTATTTATTTTAGGGATGGACCAATTATCGGCTCTGGACGATTATCGGGCCGTTTTTTGGCAGTTTGCAGATTATCTGTATCGTTTGATTTGCCTGATAACCGATAAAGTTACAAAGTGTGCTACTTTGGCTCCGCTACAGCTCTGTGTCTGTTCCTCTGCTTCGGTTTCACTCACCACTGAGTCTGACTTCATGTCCCGCCCACAACACTATCTGACTGACTATCTTTTACTGTGTATTATGTTGAAAGTTTCTAATTTATTAAATCATTGCTTAAAGTATTTTAACAAAGTTTTGTGTTGGAATTTGTAACATTCCAAAATCTTAATTTTGACTTTTTCCTGTTCACTGTAAACGCATATCGGTTCCAAATATTGGTTATCGTTTTCATTAACTACTAATAATCGGTATCAGCCATAAAGCCTGCAGCGTTGTCGGATGGCGTGCCCGTTCCAAGTGTTTTCAGGTACTTGCTGAGTTTATGCATCCTTATGTGGGTGCATGTGCGAGAGAGATAGAAAAGAAATACTAATGACTGTGTTCAACCTTGTGTGTGAGTGTGTCTGTGTGTGTGCGTGCGTTCATGTATGCAAGCTGTAATAGTTGAGCAGAGGTATGCCTACAAACAGCCCAACTGTTAATATGTATGCATCTGAGAGAGATACCCTCTCATCTCCTAGCTCATCAAAAACACACAAACTCATTATCAGTCCCCATTACACACACACACACACACACACACACACACACACACACACACACACACACACACACACAGAACCATCAATCAGCAAACAAATTATAAGCGTTTAATGCAGTGTGAGACACTTTAGTTAATTTCCATAGAGGGAAAGCTTTTCAACTTTGGTGACTCCTTCACTGCATTGTTTTATTTTTGACAGTTTGTCTTCTCTCTTCTCTCTGTCCACCTGATGAATCCAAGTCCAATATTCACTCTTCTTTTAAGTTCTGTTTTGGTCCCCACCAACTCCTGAGGGAAATATCTGTCTCTTTAGCTGCTAAATGCTCCAATGTGTTCACTGGCTAATCATGACTCTATCTGTATGCTGTTTTGTGCAGGGCAGGTAGCGTACAGTAGGTTAAACAGAGCTTTTTTCAAGAACAACTCATCTGATGGTAAATTGAAAATGTACTGCATTTATATAGTGCCTTTCTACCTAACCAGACAAAGTGCTTGACTATTTGCCTTCTCATTCACCCATTCATATACACCAATGGTGGCGGAGCTGCCAAGCAAGGCACTGGCCCAATACGTGACGCGGCCGTTGGCTCACTGCTGCTCCTCAGTCAGAAGTGACAGAGACAGAGAGAGATGACTGTAGCGGCTGCAAGACAGAAAGACCTCACGCTCGACGGACAATACAGGCGTCTCTCTTCTACAGAAAGTTGCTAGATTTGTCGCTAGTCGCTTTTTTTAAACCTGCACCCACTGCTGTACAGAGCCTCGTAGGCTCTCTGTTGGTAGAGCCGGTGAACCGCAATCAATGAGCCAACTAGGGATGTAGCAACTCCCCACCCCCGCTGTGTACAGAGTTTCGCAACAGCGTGCTGTGTTTGACTTTTTCTGCGCATGCGCGATCAATTGAAAGATAAACACACACGCACACACACACATACATACACACACACAAAGAGTCCTCGATTAATAGTTAGATGCCCACAGTATATGGCACAGTGAGAAAAAGGGAAGGGAAATATAAGCCGCTTTCCGACCGGAGGGATTTTTGCAGTTACTAGAACATAAAATTCCTAGAACCCTTTTTTTCTCGTGTTCCGACTGGACCAATTTGGGGATTTTTAAGTTCCTCTGGCGTGTTCCTGTAACTCTTTCAGCTCCTACTTCAGGGCAGGGTCTTTTTTCTTTTCCCTTTTCAGCATATGAACCTAGGTCAACGAGGGTCGGGTTTCCGGTACAGACAGATCAACAACGGGACAATTTTTTAAAATTTTCGCCATCTTATTCATCATTAAATTCACTTCTGACAACGTTTTAGGCAAGAAATTAACTGTTTAGATTTCGAATATAGGCAGTCTTGCGAAAATTGATGCCGAATTGACAATTTGAGTTGAGAAGCTCCATGAAGTGAGGCGACAGCCAGCAGGCACCAGTCATACTCAGAGACCCCAAGGTAAGCTGGAGGTCTCTCAGACCGCTTTCGTAAATAAGAGGCTTATTTCGCCGTTGACGGTTCGTTTGTTTAAATATCACAACACATGTCCATCATAAGATTAACGGAGTTAAACTCCACAAGCGTGTCCTGTGGCAGGCCGGCCGTCACACACACACACACACACACACACACAGTCACACACACAGACACACACACACGTCCACAGCGCAGCAGGCAGAGGCGGGGGAGAGAGAGAGATAGGTATGTTTCTGATTTTAACGCTATAGACCGTTGCCGTGCTTACATCACTCCCTTACCCCTCCTACCAGTCCCTATGGCCACTTGGCCAGTGCGAATGCAATTGGAAAAAACGGTTTTGGGGTAGAGTAGTTAGTAGATCTGTTTAGAAGTGGACTTTTCCTATAACTACGTTCCTGTAACTACTTGGTCGGAAAGCGGCTATAGAGGCAAAAGGGAAAAAAGCGAGGACAAGGGTTTGATCAGTGGTAGTTTGATTAGATGAGTGAGTGATCTTATGTATTATGCAGAAATTATCTCTGGTCCCAACATGATATCATGATCTAAGTGAAGAGCATGTAGTGAGACTCTCAACATCAAATATTCATCACACACACACACACACACACACACACACACACACACACACACACACACACACACACACACACACAGTGCATGGCACTATCTTTGTGGGGACCCATCATTGACATAATGCATTCCCTAGCCCCTTACCCTAACCTTAACTAAATGCCTAACCCTAACCCTCTAATTCTAACCCTAATCCTAAAACCAAGTCCTTTTAAGCGACTTTGAGTTCGTGAAAAGCGCTATATAAATAAAATTTATTGAAGTTGTGGGGCCCAGCATTTTGGCCTCACAAAGTACACACACACACACACACACACACACACACACACACACACACACACACACACACACACACACAGATTAACCTCTGTTTTTTTGCAATCTAATTTAGGGCTATTTCATGATGGATGAAGCATACAGTCACAGGCTTCATTTTTTAGTAAGTCAGAAGGCTTCACAGTCCAACCAGCTAACTTCATCCAAAAGTGCAACCTGTATGCCAACTCAGTGAACATAAAAATGTGGGACTTGTTTATTTGAGCTGACAGGGAAGCTGAGCTCTGTAAAGGGTTTTGCAGGGGGGAAATATATACAGTACTCAGAGCTGTGGTGTCTCTTTTCCAGTTTGCCAATTCAGTGGTTTTAATTTCTGCGTTAAAGTTGAAAGTGTCAATTAGAGTGTCCAGGGATATCATTAGTGCTCGCTCAGTCTTTTTCATAGTTGCAGGGTAAATTGAATGAGTTGTAATTGTGTGTCATGGCAGTATACGAGGTTGTATGCTGTGATCCAGACTGATCATGGCACAGTGGGTTATAGCCCACATTAAGGGTGACAGGGGCTTAATTTGAGGAGGGGTAAGAGGGGATAGCTGTTGTTGCAGCAAAAACTTATGTGGATCAAAGGCTACGGGAATGCAAAAAAATTTCTGTCTGCTCTGTGTTGTGTAGCAGTCCTTTCACATGGCACTGACTGCCCCATTCTGTGCAATACAGAAGTTGAGAAATTGGTATATACTGTATATTTTAATCATTACATGTTTGTCCCACACTACAGCTGCCGGAAAGGTGAGCCAGAGGTAAAGAAAACAACAGGCTCAGCTTTATTTAATCTCTCTTTACAGTTTGCACCTGGTCAGCACACCTTAAAGAATGAGGGCGTTTATTACCTGACAACCAGCAGATTACTTCTTTGAGGGAAAGACCCCAGTTGGCCCTGGTGAGGTTCAAAACCAGAAACTGCTGTGAGTTGATAGTGCTAACAACTGAACCACCAAGTTACAGTAGCGGTTTCTAGAAAGAAAATGAGCTGTTTGGTATCATCTTCAGTTTTGAGTGTTTCTCAAGCAAAATCAATTGAATTCCAATTTAATACCCAACTTTTCCAATAACCATCAAACTCTAGTCATTATGTAATATTTTATAATGTGGTTATATTATAATTCTGTGTACTGTACATATTGTATACACCAGACACATTGTACACCATTGGCTATTTCTAGAGATTACGTTAATGAAAAATATAACCATAATAATAGGTGACAAGGCAAATCTCTGGAGTAGCCCAAAATCCATTGTGACACAAGGACTGAATGGCTTGAAGTAATGGCCCTGGTACACCATAAACCCAGGGGAAGGCGTGTGATAAGCGGTCAATGTTTGGGTGTAATACTTTATAAGACAGGTGATGCTTGATTAGTGGATAGATGGACTGTGACATTATGCTAGTGTCATTTATGTTAATTATCATAAACATTTAATTCATAGTACTAACACTCAGTGCTGGGCAACTGTCTGCTACCATAACTTTCATTGACAACAAACACACACACACACACACACACACACCTCTTAGACTAAGGCTTGGATCACTCATTGACTTGCAATTAAAAGAAAGAGCCTTCATTAGTTAGGATCTCCCTCCTCAAAAGAAACCAACTGTGTGCGTGTGTGTGTGTGTGTGTGTGTGTGTGTGTGTGTGTGTGTGTGTGTGTGTGTGTGTGTGTGTGTGTGTGTGCATGTGTGTGTGTATCTCAGAGGGTTGTCTGAGACATATGCATCTAACCATTCAACCGGTATTCAGCACAACACACACCCACAAAGGCGTATTCATTAGCAGGAGGGGTGCCATTCTCCGGCACTTGGAAACTCAGTGGCGCGTTCATAGCTGTGTCTGGATGTAGAAAATAAAAACATATTGGGACAAATTCAAACGAACAGAATGGAAGAATGCAAGCTGAACATTAAAGAGTATTTGAGAACCGAGCGTTAGCAAGAGACAATCAGCTCCGGACAGGATCAAAAATGAATTGAGGCAGAGAGCACAGGCATTTTTCAGGCTAGAAATTTTACAACAGTGTTCAGTGGCAAGCGGAAAATTAAAGCGTAACTCTTGCCAAAATTCAACCTAGGGTCTTTTTGTGAATGTACCCGAGTCAAACTTTCGTTTAAAAGCATATTTAGGACGGAATCGCCACTTTTAAGATTTACTGTATTTTTGTTTTTCGGTCAAATGGCGTTTTGAATGGGAGTGCTAGGGGCACTTTTATGCTAGCCTCAAAATAGCTATTTTTAAAACACTAAGAAGACTCGACACAACATGACACTTTGCTCGAAGTATCACCAGGGGCTCTACACCTTAACGAAAGCATTGACAACATTGTTTGTGTACCCAGAGTTTACTAAAAAGAAAGGTTTTGAACAACTCACCTTAGGTCTTGTTGTTTCCAGTCGCAGCCATTTTGTCAGTCAAAAACAATCGATTTCCAAATGCAACATAACAGGGAGGAGAGTAAAGATGGAAAGCTCCTAAAGCTTAGTTCCATATAAATGCACGGATTATTTCTTGTTTTGTCGTTATTGAAAAACAATATTGACCTCGTAGTTGAAAAAGGAGCCTCATATGGAGTCCGTTCATTCACATTCGGATATCGACTCGTTTTGACTGCCAAGGTGGTAGCGGCCGGAAACAACAAGACCTACAGTGAGTTGTTCAAAAACTTTCTTTTTAGTAAACTCTGGGTACACAAACAATGTTGTCAATGCTTTCGTTAAGGTGTAGAGCCCCTGGTAATACTTCGAGCAAAGTTTAATGTTGTGTCGAGCCTTCTTAGTGTTTTAAAAATAGCTATTTTGAGGCTAGCATAAAAGTGCCCCTAGCACTCCCATTCAACCGAATGTATGCTTTTAAACAAAAGTGTGACTCGGTACATTCACAAAAAGACCGTAGGTTGCATTTTGGCGAGAGTTACGCTTTAAAGAGCAAGAAGGACAAATAATGACAGAAGTATATTCTTTCTCTCTCTCTCTCTCTCTCTCTCTCTCTCTCTCTCTCTGTGTACTATAGGAATAACCGCAATTACTAGTTTCCGTTATTACTAGTTAAAATACAAGCATAGAAAGCACAGATATATCTGACCTGGCACTTTATAATGTGGGCTACATGCACGCATTGTTTTCTGTCAATTCCTCAGGGTGTGAATCCAGCAGGGGAATGGCAGACTCTGCCACTTACAATTGAAACGGATAGCCTATATAAAGTGGTGCGTGGCTGACCATAAACAGCATCAAAAACCTTTGGTTCAAGTAACTTTAATCCTGCATACCAACCTCATATTGGTCAACTGTTTCTCCAATCAGCAAAAACAGCCCTATATCGCCATACCATCGAACCTATTTGAATCAACACTACCAACACTGCAATATTACATCTGTTGTCCGATGATGTGAGCGTTCGCAAGTTGGAGTGGGAGTCATTCCTATCTCTGCCATCCATCCTATAGGACATGAATGCCTAATTATGCTGAGTTACTTTTTTACTGTTCACCTACATGTAGCCTTGTATGATGTAACATATTTTGCATTTTATTTGAAATCCCTAAATTGTGGACAGAACCTTACCAAAATTGAACAGCTGCCTATTTAAACAGTGTTAAGAGAGAGATGCCAGAGGAAGAGATAAAGATAAGCACATAAACCATCACTAGTGCGTAAAGATTATCACGCCATTGTACGGGCAATGTCTCCCCTCTCACCCCTCATCAAAACCAAGCTCAGTATAATGATGATGAAGCTCAGTATTAGTCAAGAGGGCAATATTTTCAATGTGCCAGGTTGACATTTGTTCAGACGCCCTGAATCATGGCTGTTAAACAATAGGATTATGGCCGTGGCAGATGTTACAGCACACGTCATCCAGTAAGCAGCATGTGCTAGCGATGTGGATGATGATCAGGTTACAGTAAATATGACGGATGCATAAAGTAATGGTAATTCTGTAATACAGACACCTGCGCCATGTTTATGCTTTACTTGAGTGTGCCCCTCAGTTGCCTGAGATTCCTCAAGTCGAGCAGTAGTAGTTGTTTTTTTGTCAGTGTGCAGTGTACGTCTGGGGACATTTCAGTCCTCCGAATGAGCTGCAGAGTGAGCGCTCCTCTTTGGTACACTGTACTTCCCGGAGGAAGAGAGGCCTTGCCCGGTCAGGCTCAGAGTAGGCTTGGGACAGTGTAAAAAATATCAAACCGGTTTCATATCAAGCCAAACACAGGACCGGACCGATATACCGAATTTTACCACTAGGTGTCGCACTTGTCTCAGCCGCTCCCGAGTGAGACTGATGAGAACGTTCATAATGAGAGTGTAGTGACTCCAGACCACATGGTGGCAATAATGCATCTCTAATCCATGACTTTGTACCTGCAGTGAGCTCGCAATAACCTATTTGGTTAGGTGTTTACACCTTCGGGTCAAAATTTTCAGCTCACCTCTTTCCTCTGTAATGTTTCCTTATATGATATATAGACTGCAGGGGCGTCGGACTGGGGGGAAAAAGGGGACTGAGTACCCAGGGCCCTCATGTGAGGAGGGCCCAAAAATATGCTAGAATGAATAGCTGTGGATGCGGGGAGGGGCCCATAGAAAATGCCTTTCTACAGGGCCCAGAATGTTTTGCTACGCCCCTGATAGACTACCATATATCATCTTGTCACCCCCACAAAAAAAATACTTTCTGGAAAACAAACATGCACTGTTCCCACCACTATTGGAAACGTGATCTCCTCATTGCGCCGCTCAGCTCAGCAGTAAAGTGCGGTCAGAAACTACATCCATGGTCAGAAAGTGTCAAACCGTCAGACACTAGTGCTCCATTAGTTTGTTATATATTTGTTATAAACATACATTATGTTAATCACGTTGTTGTATTAACGTATTAAGCTACCAGTTATTCCACATTAAATTACACTATACACTGAACGTTAGCCCCTAAATAAATGTAGCAAGCGAAGCTACAGCAACATGGCCAAAGTAGTTTACAAACTAGCTATTTTTGTTTCTACATGCATGTACACGACTCATCGGTGTTTGGCAGTGGCATCAATGATACTCAGCAGTTTATTATTCTGCTTAGACGTGATGAATTCACAGCAAGTTAATACGATATAGTCTCTTTGGTGGCAGTAGCTTAGTCCGTAGGAGTTGGGTTGGGAACCGGAGGGTCGCCAGTTCAAGTCCCCGTACGGACCAAAGTACGGAGCGTGAAATGGTAGCTGGAGAGGTGCCAGTTCACCTCCTGGGCACTGCCAATGTACCCTTGAGCAAGGCACCGAACCCCCAACTGCTCGGGGCGCTTGTATCTCCAGCCCCCTCACTCTGACATCTCTTAGTGCATGTGTGTGTACTCAGGGCGCCTGTTCAGTCGCAGCCCACTCAATCTGACATCTCTCCATTAGTGCATGTAAAAGGACCTGAGCATGTGTGTGTGTGTGTGTGTGTGTGTGTATTTCAGGCCTGTGTGCAGTGTGTAATAACAACAGAGTGTAAATTGTAATTTCCCCATTGGGGATCAATAAAGAGTATAAATTATAAAAATTATAAATTATTATATAAAATCCATCTCCTCTGGCACCACCTACAGCCTGTAGTGCGATTGAAGTGCAAAAATCCACCGCTCCCGGTAGATTTTCTCCAATCAGGGCAGGGGGGGGTGTCTAACTGCGTGTCAATCACTGCTCAGGCACACGTATATCATAGCATTCTCCCCTTCCCCGCGCACACGCTGCAGAAAGGTTTCCCACTCTTCCCCCCTCTTCACATACACTTGGCTTCACAGGTGAGACAGTTGGAGCATCTCAAACGCAATGGCGGAGAAACAACCACCACAACTAAAACTCCCGATTCCTCCAACAAATGCTTACACAGCCAAGACAAGTAAGAAAAATAGGACGGATGAAAAGATTGCAAAGAAGAAAGAAGTTGATCGAGCACGTAATAAAACTCGGGTGAATATTGGAGTGGCTTTTCAGAGGTGGCGTGAGCTGCGGGATTTTAAAGATCTGAAGAACGATGCAGATGTGCCACATTTCTTCTCGACAGGTAACGTAATTACCATGAATGATTTATCTTTCACTTGATTATTAGTAGTCAAAAGCCCACAAAGCTAGGTTGGTGAGGATAATAGTAACTTTTGCACAGTGGTCTGTCAGATATGATGCTGATATGGCTAACAGTAGCCTGCTAGTTAGCATCGTTTTACTGTTGGTAAGTTAACATTGTGTTAGTGTTTAGTTATTAAAAATGTTGTCTGACATGCCTAGGCAGTTGTGTCAAAGTCGTTGTAATATACTGAAAATAACGTGACATTTCCTGTCAGTCGTGACGGTTTTGCGTTTTCGCTTTATATTTTGATGCCTGTTCTCTGACAAGCTTAGCTAATGTTACTGCTTAGCAGACATTTTATTAGCTATAACGTTATATTTTGTAACTTCAAACATTGAAGCACTGAACTAAATGTTCAATGGTTCTTTTATTGCATAGACATGGCTCAAGAGTATGTTTCATGTTTTTTTAGCTTGTTTGTTGCCCACTGGCGTTGACATTTCGCAAAAAGCTGTGTCTACCATCTTCTATATTCAGTTAGTTTGCGAGCTGTGGCAGCTGTGTGTTTATCTTTGCCTGACAGGTTAGGTCGGGTTCGGTCTTAATTTCTATCATTTTACACGGGCTCGGGCCGGGCTCGGGCTTGCCCTCCGGGTTGCACGGTAAATGAGCGGTTAGGTGATGCGTTTCGATTAGAGCTAAAATGGATGCTGAGGAGGTGAAATGGACGCTGGCCTGGAGGACTTATTTATTTCTTTGTTCCAACTTCCAAGTGGCCTATAGCCTACGTTAGTCATGAAAAAAATGACTCATTCTTGACAAAAGGCAAAAGAGCTGTGTGCATGCACACATTTGAATAATGATGGCCTGTAAACGGGTTGGGTTTTTAAAAAGCTGTCAATCAAAATGTTCTTGTCGGGCTTGGGCCGAATTCTGTTGGGTTCGGGCCTTGTCGGGCCGAACTTTTAAGGCCCGATTACAGCTCTATTTCACATGATGATAATGCCATCTGACATTTCACTGCGTGTTTGGAGTTGTTGGAGTTTATTTGTAATTTACAGACAAACAACATATTGTATGCATCTCTACAGATACCAGGAAGGTTCTTCAGCCATTACATCGACTCCATCGAAACGTTAGAGGAGAAAGCATTCTTTGCCGGCAGTTTCCACTATTTTTGGAGATTCACTTTCAGATAGGTAAGAACATGATTGTGGTGTGTATATACCTCTTGTATCTATGGAATGCAATTATATTGTTTTGGTTGGGCTCTGATCATGAACATAATCACAGTAGAACTTGGGGCCAGTTGACTAACATGGATTTGATATCAGGGCATGAAGTTAACTTTTTTGACCACCAGCCACTGTGGCAGGTAGACTTTTAAATCCACCTACTACAGTGACTTTTTACCAGCCAGTTTTTTTTGATGTGTTGAGTGTCATTGACTAATATTTGTGTCATGTCATCATAGTATTAACTGGGCAGAGGACAGGACATGGTCTCCAGGTGAGGAGACGGGGGATGTTTCAGCAGGTTACTGCCAAACCCACTGTGTACAGCAAAAGACCCACTGACATCTGTGGAATGTTGGGCTCCTGGACCCTTCAGTATACAGACCAAGTCAAGGGGAACATTGGTCATCATGCAGTGGGTATGTTAAAACTATATCTTTTTTTCTTTTTAGAAGTTAGTTTTAAAAACAACCTCTAATATGTTGCCTTTTTGTCATGTGGGTTCCAGATCTGTCCTAAAAATCACTGTGTCTGGCAGTGGAACTCTCAGCCTACTTTCAAGTACGGCATGCAAGCTGGTGATCTCATGTTGGCATCTAATATTCTTCTGTCTGGAAATAACTATGCTAAAGTTGCACTGCTCTTCAAGTTCATGAACATGGGGATTGTTGAGCGCTCTACCTTCTTCAGAATACAGGACTACTACTGTGTGGATAAAGTAATTTCCAGGCTGCATTCAAAGAACAACATTGTAGGTTTGGGTGAGTATAACAGTCTTAGCACACCTGGCAACTGTCTCTTTAATCTGTGTCCACTGTGTTGTCTTTTGGTTGGACAACAAATATCTGTGTCTTATTACTCGGTTGTTCATAGCTAACGGTTGTATAGACGGTCCTGGGTTCTGTGCTCAATAATGCCCCTACGCTGTCATGGAAAATGACACAAAAGAAATATCTGTTGTCAACATTGACAAGCGTGACACACAGAGGAACTCTGTGATCATGGAGAGAAAAGGGTTTGTCAAAAGTTTTGACAAGCTTTGCCAGGAGGTGAAACTCACTGAAATATGCACCGATGCCCACACCCAGATATCTGCTCTCTTCAGTAAGTCCTTATTTCAACCCTGTGCAACTTTGATAGTTGTATATAGCATGGCTCTCACAGGAGACTTTCAATAATAATCTAAACCTCTGCAGACAACACTCATACTACTTGCATTACAGCAAACGATGGCTTCACCATGCTCTGCATAACGTGATCAAAGAATTAATTATATTGTATTATTTGCTGTAATTTTGTATACAGATCCAAACAGAGGGAAATACAAGGACAGCGGAGTGCTCCATTAAACATGTGGCATGGATCAAAAAACCTGGGCAAGAAGATCCACGCAGTGAGTGTTTCTGAAAATGAAGATATAACCACTGAAACCATGGATGTGTCACTCAATTGTTTTTTTGGGGTTTTATTTGTTTCTAGGCAGGCCAGCGAAGGAGTTTTTCCATCCTTTTGCAGTGGAACAAGGACATCTGCAATCATTTCTGGCACTGCTGCGAGGTGGCTGGAAACTATTATGACTTCTTTGTGAGTTGTTTGTATTCACTTGTACTTGTACAGTCTCTGTACATGTCTATATGTGAATTTGCAGTGTGTTTGATTTCCAAATTGTGTTAGTCACCTCTCAATGTGACATTCACTATTGTTTTAGTAAATGTTATATTTCACAGGTATGGAAATAAAGTAATGGCTGACGAATGGATTACAGTGCTTTCTCTGAATTAAAGTTACATTCTGTTCTGCTTCAAGACATGTGGATTGACCTTTTACACCACGTTACAGGACAGCATGAGAGGGCCCTTGATGCCTGTCAACATGGTCCTTTGGTTGATGACCAAGATAAGGAGTGGATACAGAAGGGCTCTGTGGCTCATGAGGCTTTGTCAGAAATTGTCCTCAATGAACGCTGGCTCTAACAAGTCCACATGTACTTGCACTACAGGTATTGTTCGATGCAAAGTCAAAGTTGTTATCTCAGGTTACTGCCTGCAGAGTCACTATATGCATACAGCATAGATGTATGAGAGGCCGTATAGGAAGTAATTCATACTTCTGTCTCACACACACTATCATAATCTTGCATATACACCACTATACTCATACACACACACTATTATAATCCTTTTACATGTATGAGAGGGTATAGTCATGTATATGAGAGAGTATAGCAGTGTGTGTGAGAGAGTATAGAAACGGAAGGGAGTTTGATTACTCAGCTCCTGATTGGTTGACAAAGAAGAAGCAGTATTTGACCGTCAAAATCCTGCACTGTAATAATAGTTTAGCTGAAGTGGCGGTGTAATGGACAGAGAGAGGCTAACTGAAGCTGTGGGTCTTTAAATAATATTTTAGGAAATGGTGAGCTATTGTCAACGATGTCTCGACAATTAAATCAAGTCCAACAGAGCTCTGATTCGGAGATGCAGAGATTATTCAGGGGTGGAACTGCAAATCCAGTCAGACCTGGCTCCAGCGCTAGCACTGCTACTTCTAGCTAGCTCAATGGAACACGGCGGCCCCGTTACCAGACGAGACAGCGTTTCGGTGGATCGTCGTCGAAATCCAGGAAGAGGTAAGTTGATTAAAAAATAGCCAAGGACCCTTTTTTATTAACGTCATCCTATCTGCAGTGTCCATATTCATGTTAGCATGGTCGTGACGTTAGCGCCGCTAGCTAGTTGCTACCCACAGACAACACAGGCTTTTTCCATTGAAAACTTTGCAATATCTCCACTAGTGCTAGTTAATGAAAAATTAATAAAGTTTGAGCAAGTGGTGTGAAATAATTTCAGAAATCAGGTTTCAGAATTAAATCTGCTGTTACATGAGAGAGACACAGTATCTGTCAAGCCCTTTGATTAACCACAGTATATGATATTTTACTGTACAAATACATTTGACTTTGACTAGGAGAAAAAGCTAGCAGCTAGCAGCAGCAGTTATGGAAGCATATTGGTAGTTATAGTACCCATTGCTGCGCTCCTGTTATTCCATTTCAAACACATTGTAATTTGCTATTCAATGCGCAGCTTATTACAGTGTAGTTCTGCATTTATTGGATTTTGCTTATCTTTGGGTTTAGAGACATCAGAGTAGGCCATTTACAGCAAAGATAGCATTAAATGAGAAAGCTCTAGCATCGACTGGCTAGCTAATTGAGTTGCAATCATCTGACTGGGTGTCGATGTTTAGCCTATCCCTGTGTCTTTGAGTACCATTAAAAGCGCTATATAAATAAAATGTATTATTATTATTATTAATAATAATAATAATTTCTGTTCTTCACATAAAAAATGAGCCAAGGCCAATGAGTTTGAGTTAGAAGAAATAATAAAAACAATAATAAAACATTGAAAACGGGTCCCACAGACCCGAACACCTTACAAGGGTTAAGAATAATTAAAGATTTCAACATATTTGTTTTTATTATTTTTATTTTTTTTATTTTAATGTGAGACAATACAAGAAACCACAAGTGATACAAGACAGACAGTCACATAAAGGAAAAAAAATAAATAAATTATCCATCCATCCATCCATCTTCATCCGCTTATCCGGGGTCGGGTCGCGGGGTAGCAGCTCCAGCAGGGGACCCCAAACTTCCCTTTCCCGGGCCACATTAACCAGCTCCGACTGGGGGATCCCGAGGCGTTCCCCAGGCCAGGTTAGAGATATAATCCCTCCACCTAGTCCTGGGTCTCCCCCGAGGCCTCCTCCCAGCTGGACGTGCCTGGAACACCTCCCTAGGGAGGCGCCCAGGGGGCATCCTTACCAGATGCCCGAACCACCTCAACTGGCCCCTTTCGACGCAAAGGAGCAGCGGCTCTACTCCGAGCTCCTCACGGATAACTGAGCTTCTCACCCTATCTCTAAGGGAGACGCCAGCTACCCTCCTGAGGAAACCCATTTCGGCCGCTTGTACCCTGGATCTTGTTCTTTCGGTCATGACCCAGCCTTCATGACCATAGGTGAGGGTAGGAACAAAAAACTGACCGGTAGATTGAGAGCTTTGCCTTCTGGCTCAGCTCTCTTTTCGTCACAACGGTGCGATAAATTGAATGTAATACCGCACCTGCTGTGCCGATTCTCCGACCAATCTCCCGCTCCATTGTCCCCTCACTCGCGAACAAGACCCCCAAGGTACTTGAACTCCTTCACTTGGGGTAAGGACTCATTCCCTACCTGGAGAAGGCACTCCATCGGTTTCCTGCTGAGAACCATGGCCTCCGATTTAGAGGTGCTGATCCTCAAATAAATAAAATAAAAAAATTAGAGTAAGGTAAAATAAAACTAGCAGTTGCAGTGCAAAATTAAATATTTCATGTGCTTATTCAGTCATTCAAACTCAAATTCCTACCCCTATACATACTCTAGACCATTCTTCTTTTAGGTATAATCCTAATGGGGACCATTCCCTTACAAAAACATCAAGTGTATCTCTTAGTACATGTGATAGTCTCTCCAATGGCAAGATGGACATACATTTTTCATACCTCATTGTAATATTAGGAGGATCTTCGTCTAACCATTTATGTAGTATTGTGAGGCGTGCAGCATACTCTAAGAATGTACCTGTACCTATGATCACAATTAGCATCCAGTCCCAGTACAAAATGGTATGGATTTAGTGGAATATCAAACCTAAAAATTTTCTTAATCTCGTTTTGGACCGATAGCCAGAAACTTGAGATTTTTGGACATGACCACATTAGATGTCCATAAGTGCCACAGCTATTTTTACATTTCACACATAATGATGAGCACAAAGGGTCATATTAACATCGAATAGCAAGGGTAACATGCAGTCTGTGGATAATTTTATATTACGTCCCATAGGATTTATTAGAACATGTAATTTTCTTTGCATTCAACAAGATTCTTTTCCACATCCCTTCATCCAGTTGGGATCCAAAATCTTCACCCCAGGAAGTTTTACTATTAATTATAGGGGTGTTGACAAATATTTGAGAGTAAATATAACTTAAAACTTTCTTCTTTAAGGAAGAAGCCTTTAATAGTATCTTTTCAAGCGGATTCGTACTCAAGCCACTCATATATATTGGTATAGAATGGATATAGCTCCTAAGCTGTAAATAACAGAAAAATTGTGTTTGAGGGAGGTCAAATTCAGTTCTGAGTTGAGAGAAAGATTTTAGAATCCCATCTGAGAAGAGATCTTGTATTTCATCGTTCAATGTTTTAAAACCCACATCTAAACAAGACAATTCAAAATCAGGATTGCTAACAATAGGCGCCAGAACATAGAGTTGATTTTTAATCCCAAAGTGTCTACGTACTTGATTCCATATTTTAAGGGTATTTCTAACAATAAAATTATCTTTCATTCCCTGTAGTGAGATTGCATTATTTATAAAGGGCATATTTGTTCACATCCAATATTTTCCAAATCCAGAAATGTGGAATTAGCATCATTATTTAACCATTCAGTAATATATCTTATTTGTGAGGCCCAGTGATAATACATTATATTTGGCAATGCTAACCCCCCTTTGTTCCTTGGTAACTGCAGTTTCTCCAATTTAAATCTTGGGCGCTTGCCCTTCCATATAAATTTACTTATCAAACTATGTAGTGATTTAAAAAACTTAACTGGAACATAATTGGGTATCATCTGCAATGGATATAGTAGCCTGGGTAAGACATTCATCTTAATGATGGCAACTCTGCCAAGTAATGACATTAACAAAGGGCTCCATCTTTGAAGATTTTTTCGAATTTCATTCAACACTGGGTTTAAATTCATTTTTACCATATCATCGAAATTACAACAGATATTAATTCCCAAGTATCTAAACCCATTAGGAGACAACTGAAAAGGAATGTAACCCGATAGGTCAGAACAAGTCAAGTTCCCTAGCGGTAAAGCTAATTATTTTCCATAGTTGACTTTATAGCCAAAGAACACCCCAAACTCATTTATTATCTGGACAACAGCTGAGATGGAGGAAATGGGATTGTTCAAAAATAAAAGAACATCATCTGCATACAGTGAACTCTTGTGTATTTGTTTTTTAGTTTGAATGCCAACAACTGAGGAGCTAGATCTAATCATCTCCGCTAAAGGTTCCATTGCTAATGCAAATAATAAAGGAGATAAAGGGCATCCTTGTTTGGTACCTTTACTTATAGAGAAAGGAGAAGACATTACCCCCATAACAGAAACTGATGCTTGGAGTGCAGAATATAACAACTTTACCCATTCAATAAACCCGTCTCCAAAAGCATGCTCCTTTAAAGTTTTAAACAAATAATCCTACAACATATATTTTTAAAAGCCAGCCACACTCCGAATAAAGGCTTGCATGTATCATATAAAATAATTTAAAGAACATCACGTTTTAGATAGTTGTCAATGACAAGGCCTTTTTGCATAATTAAAAACACTGAACTGTCTTGTAAGTCATCCCTTTCATGTGCTGTGTGATAATTTATACAATTTGAAAACAGATATTTGTATCTTCTCATGATACATTTTTACAGATTCAGGGAGGGGATGAAGACCCTTGGTGTTCTTGATGCAATAAGAATGCACCCAGATGCTTTCAGACCGCCGTTTTGTCACGAGCCATCCCCACTCACAGCTGATGTACTAGAACAGCTCTTTGAAATTCGACTGTCAGCAGTGGGCAGCAACAAAAGAAGGGCAGAGGAATGTGTGGTTGCATTTTGGAGGGACTACCTGCTGGATGTTGAGGGTAAGTATTATTGCTAGTTATGGAATAAAAATCTTTTCATATACCCTTCTGTCTGTCTTTGTCTTTCCCTCCTTTTTAAAAGTTTACTATATGCTAGGTTTAATTTCTTTTTTGGTGTTCTTTGGTGTATTTCTTTTTCAGAGCAAGAGGGACCCTTGCAACTTGGGGGTATCCTGGCCTTTGCGACGGGAGCAAATGCAAGTCCACCCTTGGGCTTCTCCCAACGACCTTCAGTGGATTTTCTCCATGAGCTGCCCCTCAGACAAGGCCGTCATTTACCCACCACAAACACATACATTAGCTGCCTGCGGTTGCCAGTCCTGAAAAAATTTGAGGATTTCAAGGAAACTATGGATTTTGCTTTAACAAACACACAGGGATTTGGTCAGGAATGACTTCCGAGGACTCCTGAACATACATTATAAAAATCTGTTGCCTGTCGAACTTGACTAAATTGATGAGGCATCGTTGTCAATAACTCACCATTTCCTAATACATTATTAATGTCTTGTTTAAAACAACTGAAAATGGAATAATCATTTGACTAATAAGGAAACCATTTTTTTATTTTATTTTGTTGTTCAACGTTGTTAAGCAGAAATTGTCACTGGCCTTTTATTAACCTTTATTCATTGCCTTGACACTAATGAACTTGCTCACTGATAGAGTTCACCAGGCCCAAAAATAATTGAATGTCATGGTTACCATCATCGGCTAGTGGGTCTACAGTTTCTAGAATTTTGTTCATAACTGTTTCATTGGAAATAAAGTCTTTAGGTTTTTTTGGAACAACATTGTTTGAAGTCTCAAAATATACTAGGGGGTCTTCATTCATTTCAGCGTTGTCACTCCCAACTAAAATGTTCTGCATTGCCTCTGCATTGCCGGGGCGCAACCCAGAGCGTGAGCCCGTGTAAAATGATAGAAATTAAGGTCCCGTTGGGTCCTGTTGGGTTCGGACAAAGATCTTCAGCTCTACACCAAAGCTTCCCTGATTGTCATTCTCTTCAAACTGCTGGTTAATCAAGAGCAAGAAAGAGATTTTCCGAGTATAACCATTGAACTCAGAAATTAATCTTTCCAAAATGTTTCCCTCACAATTCTCTGAACACACAGTATCAGTGAAAAAGATAGCAATGTTTTCCTCATTACCATTTACTTCCACAAACAAAAACTGACCATGAAAAAGAAACTAAATAAAATAAATTTTCGTCCAACAAGGTTGTTTTTGTCCTTAAAGTTTCTGCTGTTTGATTTAAATGTTCCTTGTTCCTCTGAGTTGGTGCTAGCTGTACTTTCAAAGCAGCAAGTCCACCAGATAATGATAATTTAAAATGGCCCCTTTGGCCAATGAGGAAGTGAGAATTTAAACTATCTTCCTGATTGATCAAACCAACTTCCTTTTCAACTATACTCTCACACACACACACACACACACACACACACACACAACTATACAATCACTCACACACAACTATACAATCACTCACACACAACTACACGTTCTCTCACACACAACTATACTTTCTCTCACACACTACTATACTCTCTCACATACACTACTATACTCTCTCTCACATACACTACTCTCTCACACATACACAACTATACAATCACTCACACACACAACTATACTTTCTCTCTCACGCTACTATACTCTCTCACATACACTACTATACTCTCTCACATACAATGCTATACTCACACACACACACACACACACTACTATACTCTCTCATATACACGACTGTACCCTCTCATACATACATATAAAAGGATTATAATATACTGTGTGTATGAGTATAGTGGTGTATATGCAAGATTATGATAGTGTGTGTAAGACAGAAGTATGAATTACTTCCATGGGTGTAAATCCCAGGGGGGTCGGGGGGGTCAGGTCCCCCCCCCCCCATCTAAGGGTTGTCCCACCCTAGAAATATCATTAAAACAATGCTGTGTATTGTAAATAGCATAATGATGTATACTTAAAATATCTGTGTAAGCAGAAAAACAATACAAACCTCCAAAAAAGCTTTTTAAGTTTAGAAACGTTTTGAGTCGCCCCTCCCTTGCCTCACAGTGGTTTGGTCCACTGCATGCTGTAGGATCTGCGCACATCATTCTACATCATACTACATTCCTGTCACAACAGGTAGTGACAGGAATGTAGTAAGTAGGCAGTTCAAGGCTATTTTGTTCACATTTAACATTGGATTAAGTTTTTCTTTTCTCAAATAGAAATGATGCTGAGTAATTAATAAATTAGTCATGACAAAAAAGTTTGCTATGTTAGTGTAATATAATGTGACGTTACCTAGCTTATAGCTTGTTGGATAGAAATGCACCCACTACAACTAACATTACCACGGCGATAAGCCTAACGTTATGTGTGTGAACTGATATTAGGGTTAATATTGAAGATCTACAGTTGTGTTTTGCTCAATATGAAGTTAAGTGGCAGATCAGTTAAATATATATCCTCTGTCCCAGACGAAACCTAATATTTATGTGGAGGACGCAAGATCATTTTATAATTATAATATGACCGCGTGGTGAACCTATGAAACTAACTCATATTTAGACATCTGACGTTAAAGATTTGTGTTGTTGTTAAAAATGACAGAGAAAAGAAAAACAGACATAAGATCGTTTTCAGTAGGCTTACACCAAAACGCCAAGTAAGTACAGTAAGTCCTCATATCAAGACAATTTGGTAACATCTTTATAAGAATGGGTGTTTATGGAAATACTAACGTCACTATGTCACAGGCAAAGGAGACAGAAAGAACTGAGGAACAGGGAGACCAGGGACATTCAGGTGTAGAGTCTCAGGGAGACCAGGGACAGTCAGGTGTAGAGTCTAAGGTAAGTGTGTTGAGCTTAGTTCATATTTTTGTGTGTGGCCGTCAGGGTGAGCAGAGGAGCTTTACCAGTGGCTCACTAATTTACATTATGATCAGCTAATTTAACAAGTGTACAAAAGCATTGTATTTATTTTATATGGGGACACTTTTTCAAAATAAGTCATCATGTTTTAAGGTATTTTTGTGGCTTGATTATAAACAACTTAAAAAATAAATACATGATTTTCAAGAAGAATATTTCGTTCAATTTAGTCAGCTTTTTCATTGAATCAAGAGAAACGCTGAAAAGAAGGATAATGGTACAGTCCCCATGCTACACTAATGATGGTATAATTGAACGAGTATAATTGTGGCTATATTATTTGTGCCCTCTTCAAAAATTGCTCTTCAGAAATGTTATGTTTATTGTCCCCCCCTACTGTTAGATCAGATTTACGCCCATGATTACTTCCTATATGGCCTCTCATATAGATGCAGGGCAATGAATAAAGAATAATACAGGTTTGTAGTTGACATACTAGTCAGCCTTGGGGGAAGATGCAGAGAGGTTTAAACATGACTTTGTGGACGTGTTCCCAGTACCCATGAAAGTACATATGCACTTAGGGCGTTTTCACACATGAAAGTCCGAACCAAGGTCCGGACCAAGGTTCATATTTTTGTTACATTGTATACATTTGATCCGGTAAGTTTTGGTTTCACACTGCAGTTATGCAAGCGCACTAAAGATCTATACGTGACAAAACTACGTCCTGCCGTCATCACATACGTGAGCTGCGTCTCCAGATACTTATAATTGATTGGTTTGTAGACGGGCTTCCTCGTCCTCTCGTATCCTCTCTCTGTGTCGGAGTTTTTTCAACTGATTGCTGCTCTCCCCTACTGCCGCGGCTCTTTTTGTTTTGTTGTGTTGTTGAGAAGCAAGACACGGGAACTTTCTTTCTGGAGAATTTATTCAGAGACAAATGGAAACCTACACTGTACATTTACTACCACTTAACAAATAAACTGCTGATGTATTCTCTGCTCTGATAGCCGACAACTGTCTGCTCTGAACACATTCACCGTCACTCTCTCATGTAGCCTACACACTAAGCACCAAGCTATTCCTTAAAGGAGCTTCCCCGGTCTTGTAACACAATGAGAGCCTGCCAAAGCTTCTTGTATTTGGTCCGAAAGTCCGAACCATCCAAAAAATGCTTTCACACTATAAACAAACCGGACCATGGTTCAGTTTGGTCCGGACCGAGACCACCTCTTTTTATCGGACCAAAATTTGGTCTTTTGATCCGGACCGTGGTAATTTTGGTTCGGATCAAACTAAAAAGTCAGAAAGTCCGGACCAAATAAGGTATGTGTGAAAACGCCCTTAGACAACAAATCAGAATGAATTTGTACAGTCAGACTTTTCCTACTGAATTCCTAGGTCAACGGCAGAGCTGGAGTCATTTCACAACCATATTTTGATGTATGCCAGTAAGCGCTTCAGCTTCAGCCCTCCAGTCTATGAAGCACAAATCTTACTGGCTGCCCTGGACTACAACCACCATGTCCACAGACAACCAAAGAGAAGACCTGATGGCTCCATAGAGTAAGTTATGAACATGTTATCAAGTTGTGAATGTATAATGGGGTGTGAATTTCTTCAAAGAGGCATTGTGATCATCATGTAGTAAAAGCATGATGCACAGAGCAGGAGTGTGCAGGCTACAAATGCCAATGCCAATGTTGGTTCCATTTCCCCCTTTATATTATCCTACAACAAGATTATCAAAAACTTGTCATATTTGTTTTTTGTATTTCTGTCCCATGTCAGATATCGGAAGCTCTTCAATAAGAAGTCTAAGAAGTGGAGCTTGTACGCTATAAAAGAAGACAAGGACTATAAATACATTGCAGATCTTCAGAGGGCTGTATTGAGAAAACGGATGGCTGGTCTGTCTCGACGGACAACAAAAAGGCCAGATGACCCTCGTCGTCATGGAGTGCTGTCTGGTGTGCCAGCTCCAACCATCCTGGAGCTCTTGGAGACACAAGTCAGCCGGGGGGATGGCAAGACCTACATACCTTATGGCTGTATCATTGGGAAAATAATCGTAGTATTTAGTAGTATTTAATAGTATTTCTATTGCTAGTATTACTTTATGTTTTTGACTGCAGTCAATTGGTCAGAGTATGACAGCAAGATACCGCCTTCCCTATTCACCCTGAAAAAGTCAAAATGTTGTATTATAAGACAAGCCATGCCTCATTTAGACACAATTTTATTTTCAATGCCAAAAACTAGTATTTCCACCAGGAAGATCATTTCTAAGTTCTAAATTCTTTTTGCTCTTTCCACAGGTCACACATTGCCACAGACATAGAGACACCAAATGGACCTTGGTGTTTTCAAAGATGACCAACGCACTTTATATTATAATTTGTCAAATAAACAGTGTTATTTCAAAACATCTATAATATCCTTGTTTTGACCATGAAGGTTTATCTCCAGTCCTGAAGCATTCTAATTTCCCCCAAATTAAACTTGTATTGTTATTAGATTGGTCCTACAGGTATCCTCATAATAGTGCATGCTGAAGTGATGAATTTGTTTCAACATATATGTAAGAAGACACAAAGCACTTCAGAAAAGACACTTTATTGATTTGTAAATAATTACTTTCTATATAAATATAACATAATTATAAGCATAATATGATATATAAATAATTATATTGTCAAATTATAAGAGTCAAATACAAATTTGAAAAACATTTCATACACATATATATATATATATATATATATATATATATCGAGTATGTATAAAGGTCAAAACATCCACTGCTGAAATAACTATTATATTATGTGCAATTGTGAATACTTTGTATTGAAAAAAACATTACAAATGTGGTGGCTACTACTTACACGTTCGTATTCAATCCTCTTCACTCGTAAACTCGTTACTCGAGCTATGTCCTCCGTGCCGAGGTCATCTGGGGTTCGGTGCAAACGACAGAGACCACCTCGACCTTGCTGGCCCCTACCAGTGCCAAATGTGGTACTACCACGACGGGTCGCACGTACACCCGTCGGCTGCGGGTGTGTAGAAGGAGCCGATGGGACATAATCCTCGTCTGAGGCCTGTGCCTCACTCTCAAAACTCTAACCACATCAACAGGTAACAGGTCATATACCACATGGCAAATGGATAATGTTGAATAAAATGCCACAATGAATGCTAACTGTTACTAATAGCAAACATCACCTAAATAAACAGTACTTTCGGAAACATCCCAACCATGATTATATTCTAAAGTTGACTATTGCTAAATAATTTGACCTAAAGTATAACCAAGCAAGGGTAATATAAAACGCATTTTATACAGTCTCACTGTTACATCTGGCTAGTTCTTACGTCGGTGTGTTCCATGCTTGTCTGTTTTTTCTCTGGTTACTGTGGATACTATACTCGTGCACGGTGCTCCAGAGCTATGTGCATATGCTCTATGTGCACAGCTCTCCCTTGTGGTGGAGGGGCTTAGGAGACGGTTTGGTCTTTAGCGGAAAGGGGGGAGGGACTGAGAGGTTGTCGATGTTCAAATTTGTTGGTAAAGTCTTGGATCTTCACAATCCTACCTACAGCATGCAAGTTTTTTTTTTTTTTTTCCTCACGGCCGCACGGCGGAGATCTGGCACGGTGCCGGAATACTTTAAGCCCTGAATATAGTTATATTGAAAGAGGTCTCAATTAATCTGGCAGTGACAACAGGTTCCAATCTTGTGTTTTAAGCTTTGGTGGAGGGGCTCTTCTTTTGTTTACGTTTGGATCACACATTGCACCTTTAACAGTAACTGACTCAGTCCAGATTTCAGTTACTCATGTACAAAGTCTCGGATGCTTTTGGGATGTCCAAATAGTTTTGGCAACATAATCAGTCCAATTATTTAATTACTTTCATGCTTTATTACACTTAT
Organism: Sander vitreus; assembly: GCF_031162955.1. Lineage (NCBI taxonomy): Eukaryota > Metazoa > Chordata > Actinopteri > Perciformes > Percidae > Sander > Sander vitreus. Next base: position 21,267,281 of record NC_135857.1, read on the forward strand.
CTTCTGTTTACCAGCTCAAGACCAGCTACTCATAACAGAGACTGTTTACTATCTTTGGTTATAATAACTCTTTGGTTATACGTTTACACTTTGTCTCGTCTTTTTCAACTCACTTTGAAATCTGAAATGTTTCCATCTAGTGTTTCCGACTCAGTTCATTTATATACAAACATCATATTAATCACGTTGCTAATGTCAGCTACTTTTTAATTTGCCAGAAGGTGACATAGTGACAAATGCTGGTTCAACCGGTTAGCATAAAATCAAACCGTTTTAGCCTCTTACACCGGTGAAACTGAAAATCGGCCAAACTTTAGAAACTTTCAGGGCCAAAGTTATACAAGTGTGTTTGTGACAAACTGGCCTACTGTGTCTTTCAATGCAACTCTACTTCAGTGGGGACTGGGACAGTGGGGAATTCACACACAGTATTACCAAGTGAGTTTTTTACCCTCCATGTCTATGATTAATGCAGTGCACTCACACCGGATAAAAAAAGTATGCGTTTCTTCGCGTGATTGAAAAATTGTGTAATATACTTGTTTCCCCAAGAAATCTGGTTTAAGCCTGTTCAAAGAATAAATGTTCCTTATCACATGCTGCCATGCATGTCATCCATCTCATTATCGTTTGCATTTTGAGTTTGCTCTTTCTCCAGATGGGTCTCCATGCTAAGTGGGTGGATGAGCCTCATGAATTTACATCTTTTTTTTTTTTTTTTTTTTGCTTGAAGAAAAGGGAAGAAACACGACCCCAGGGACAAATGTTGACAAATTACCTGTGTGTTTGGTGAAATAGGTAATTTGTGGAGGAATCCTTTTAAATTTCTATTTCACAGATTACAACCATGACAGATTGGCATTTATTTAAAGGAATAGGTCTGTATTTTGGGAAATACACTTATTTGCTCCCCAGAGACTTAGATGAGGAGATAAATATCACTCTTGCATCTGTGCGTCACCTATGGATCTTGAGCTGGGAGCTGATTAGCTTAGCATAAAGACTTATAAAGAAGTAGGGGGAAACAGCAAGCCTGGCTCTATCCAGAACCTCTAAATCCAAGATCAGACCAAAGATTCGTGACGAAACGGTTTAAGAATGTCGCAGCAGTCTGAATTAGAGGATGGATACCCGACCCAAGGCCAACGGGACCCGACGGGCCGGATTCGGACAGATATTTAGAAATGATGTCCGGGTTGGGTTCAGGCACATCAGTGTGATAAGGCATTGAACATTTTAAATTTAAAACAGCTTATTATGATTGGGCCTCTTGTGCGCGCCTGTGTTAACATGTGCTTGTTGCCCCGTGTGCGCTGATGTGCTCATCTGTTGACATTTCCAAATGCCTTCCTACAGTTGCTTAACTGTAGGAAAGCAAATGTTGATCGAAGCCCCTGTGACCGAGATCGACTGCCGATCTCTCATTGGGCTTTCAGCTGGCTATCTCCAGCTCCCGGGAACGCATTGGCTTATGAGACGTCTTGTTTGATTCGTAAGACTTCAGAGAATAGAATGGATGTCCTCAGTGGCCGTTAGAAGTCTAGCGTGAGGAGAGAGACGTGATACAATGTCCTGAAATGAAAAACTGTTTACCGTTTTTTCGTTGTGATTCGGCCAGAAACGTAAAGATTGTGAGGCAAACAGCTTGTATTGGATAAAATGGCTTGGATATTCCATTTCCTTGGACTGTTTGCGAGTTATGAAAACAAAGTTTTTTGAGACTATATCACCGTTGTGGATAAAGGGAGAATGAAAAAGGTATGAATACACACTTGACTCTGGACACTAGCTGCACAGTCTACTTCTGTATTTCTTTAACGTGATTACAGTTGTATAACTGCTATAAATCATCTTATGCTTTGTGTGTGGGCTTAATTGCATCATGAGAGGCTAAGTCTTCAATTGTTGTGTCGCATGACCGTATATTTTGAAGATGTAATGCTTTGAAGTTATAACAAAGTTTATGAGTGGAGCTAACATCAACGCCACAGCGACGAAGTGTGCCATTCATGGGACAATGTTCTTAAAGAGGTTTTAACTGTGTCGGGCTCGGGTCGGGTTTGGTTACTGCTCTGTCAGACGTGGGCCGGGCTCGAACTGAAAAATGCGGCCCGATCTACACTCTAGTCTGAATCGCCCTGTCTCAGCTTGACTCAAACCAGCTGATGGTGTGGCTGTGCCAGCTGGTCGAGTCTCCAGAGGCTGGTTTTAGTCACCTGTTTCAACAGCCAATAGTGAAGTTATCTGGTAAAGTCAGCTACAATGAAATTATCCATAATACATTTTATTTCTGTTACAAACTGTTAACGGAGGTTCAACGAGCGCCTGCAAGGACGTATGTCGTGCGAGCTAGAGAGTGACTGTAGAGAGGGAGCGCCTAGGACAAAGCCGTGAATCAGAGAAATAAGCAAGCTTCTCACTATCACTAACGTTATCCACATTCATATTTAGACTCAACAAATGATATACATTTCACTACAAAAAGCCTGGAACTAGGACGGAAATACAAAGAGTCGTTGCTATGGAGATGATACACCATCTCGTCGCATTGGTGTGAACTGGCAGATTTTAGAACGCTGCAGACTGATGCGTTGCAAGTAGTTGCAAGTTTCAACTCGTCTCGATGCGAATTGTTGGTCTGAACTGAACTTAAAGCTGTCAAATTGACAAGTTGTCTTCTTCTTTGTTTAATCTATACACGGCCATGTAAAAACGAGTTATGTGTTGTTACTGTTAAGACATGAGTGGTACCAAGTCTCTCATCTAACTATTGGCAAGAAAGTGGAGTGTAATTCTCAAAATGACCTATGAAGAGATAGCAAATAATATGACATCCCCGTGTCTCACTGAGTTACCTGATGTAAAAAAACTGAAAAAGGGCTGATCCTACCTTGGTTTGCTCAATAGAGTGTAAGCTAATTGGACTTTTTGGCCAGCGACTGCAGAGCACATCGTTTTGAAGACACAGTATTTAGCAATGCATTAATCCTTATTGAGAATTGTGTCTGTGTGTGTGCGTACAGTACATATGAGGACAGTTTGACCTTTGTAATGTGGTGGAGGATAGATGGATGAGCAGATGAATAATAGATAAAGAGCAAATTGAAGATGTACCACCAATCCTGTCTTCAAAAATGATCTATTCCCTGACTCCTCACATTAATGCAAATGCTCACACATCTGCAAACAGGTGTGCATTACCACAAACACAAAGGACCACTCATTCAATGTACCTGCTGTGTCTCTGCTGTAATCTGTAAATTTACATCAAGAATCCTAACAGGCAACATATTTGCAAGTCAGCAAGCAAAGTGGGTAATGTAGGCACCTACAGTAAAGTGCATAAGTGCAAATATACACAGCATGGCATGGCTTTGTCTGCTGCCATCTATGCTGGGTGAATCAAAACATCTGTGGAGAAAAACAATTTTTCTACAGTACAAATGCACTCTGAATGACCCCTGCCTCTCTCTGAGCTCCTTCCTCAACATTACTCCTTTGAAAACACTAAATGGGCTAATAAGACTACTGCAGGGACAAGAACAGCCAAGAACTGTCAAAAGAATAGTGAGTGGATTATATGAACACACAAAGATTCTTTCTTTCAAAGAAATTACAGTAATGCTGGACCCCCTAAATAGATGACATCATATCTCATTGCCTTGGTTACTCAGTCGCCCCGTTTCCATGGCGTCTCATGGGGAAGTGATTTCAAAAGCAGATTTGATTGGTTGCTGGGGCTGCTTCCCTCTGTGCTGCTAATTAGCAGTCTCATGGCTTCCCTCAGGTCTGTAGTGAAGTTGGTAGGAAACGGGTTTTAATACTGACGCACACACGCACGCGTAACCGTCTCCAATTTCCCCTCTGTAGTTTCTGTCTGGTGTTTTTCTCCCTTCGTGTATCATATCCCCCCCTCTGCCTAACTTATGGATGTAATCAAGGAAACACAAAACAGAGAAAAAAGCAGGAAGACAGTCAACTCCCACTGCAAATGTATGGAAACTGAATTTCGCAAAATTATTTAAAATAAACCTTGGAAAATAAAACCCCACAAACGTACCTTGTTGATAGCTGCATCTGGAGCGTCTTTCTTCTCTACAACTCGTATTATCTTTTAATGAAATAAAAGATAATAAGTAGTGACAACCAACTTAAGTAAAAATGAAGTCGAACCAATAAATACCGGCAACGGGGGTCGCAGACACAGCCTTCACCGTTAATGGTCGCTAAACCACTAGAAAAATATATAGCTTCGGCGAAAACACAGCAACGAAGGTTATATAAAACGCAAAGAAAAAACAACTTAATACCGTGAGCGGGGGGGGGGGGGGGGGGGGGCGCAGACGCCGCCTTCACCGTCAGGAACTTGCTGTACGAAGGTAGCTTCGGCAAAAACACAGCCACTAACCCAATGTAAAGCAAAGAAAACAACTCATACCAGGAGTGGGAAGCTAAACGCTCCCTTCACTGTCGAGACTCACCAACCTCCGTAAAAAGGTAGCTTCCTAGCGGCCTTTGGAGGACGAACAAACCGTCGCTGCTCCGACTGACACGGTCACAAGGCCACCAGCCATCAAGGCTTCAGCCAATGTTTAAGTAAACACACATGCACGCGAGAAGAAAAAAGAAACAGATCCCCTGATGACACCGGAAGATATAGTCTCTCCCGGGTCATCCAGGGGTCACAAGTGACATTGTTGGTATACATACTCAAACTGTGCATGCGCAAAGGGAATATTCAGTCCTTTAAGCACAGCCTCAGCAGAGATGAAATAGAACCCTTCTACCAGTGTCAGAGAATTCTTTGGCCAGGCGCTGTCACTTCTGTCTTCTAGTCAGGAGGAGACTTAGGAGGTGACTGCGAAGAAATAGTCCGGTACATTACTCCCCGTGAAACCACAACTTGTCATGTTACAGTTTTTGTACAGATTTAAAAAATAAGAAACCACATGATTGTTACATTTAAGTGCTCATATTATGCTTTTTGGCTTTTTCCCTTCCTTTATTGTGTTATATATCTTTTTTTGTGGATGTTATGGGTTTCCAAAGTGAAAAAGCCCAAAGTCCACCCCAAAGGGACTTACCATCTCCAACAGAAAACACTGTTCACAAACTACTAAACAGCTCTACTAGTCCAGCCTTTACTTCCGTGACAAACGTGCATCACTTTGTAACACACGTTATAATGCTCGCCTAGCTGCTAGCGTGGCACTCCCTCATACTCTGCTTCTGACTGGGTAGTAGTCCTTACCTAGGTTCAAACAAAGATGGAACAGAAGTGAGATGCCTCACTCTGTAGCTAAAACAGAGAGCTCAACACACAGGGTGAACAAAAATGATGTTTTTTGAAAATTAAACCATGTAAACCTATTCAGGTACAACCTCTAAATACAATTATGAACCTGAAAATGACCATAATATGAGCACTTTAAGACAGAGCCAGGTTTGCCGTTTCCAGTCTGTATGCTAAGCTAAATTAACTGGAGTTAGTTTCATATTTACTGTACAGACAGAGCGCTATCAATATTCTGATCACATTAAATAAGCATATATCCCAAATGTCAAATTATTCCTTTAACTTGTGTACACTTTAGAGATTAGATTATATCTATCCACCCACCCACATCCACATCCACACACCCACACACAAAATTAAACTGAACTAATTAAAACCTTATTCCACTGTCTGTGAAATGCTCAGTATTTACACATGGTCACATCCTAAAATATGTATGACCTTCTTCTGATAACTAATAACCTCATTAGCATCTATTAGTGTCAGTTTGATGCTGTGTTGGATCTCATTTCAGAATGAACCCTTCCCCAACATTAAAGGCAGTGCTCAATCTAACAACAAGATTTCAGAAGCTTTTAGGATTCATCTGATGCAGTCCCTTGCATCATGCCCTCCTTCAAACCGGGGTTTATCATATAAGAAAATAAATTCTCTGAGGGCACACATACTGAAAAAGATCATCGTCAGGTACGATAATGGGATTCATTTTCCAAATCAATAAGGGCTTCTACATCAGGGCAAAACAGCTTCTTGAAACTCTGTATGCATTGTAAGTGGTGCATTAAAGAAGGGGGGAAGCTAGGTAAAGGGGAAGTGGTGTGGTGTGAGGTATGGGAGTAGGACAATTGGGAGATGGAAAACACATGGTGGAAAGAAGGATGCTAACTTTGAGTTACAAAAGATAATGTTCACAGGTTATACAAACATATGGATGGGCGGTAGACAAAGGGGTAAACTAGAGTGTGATCCAGAGAGGCCGGACAGACATACGGTAAGAGATATACAGCAGGTTTGGAAGATAATAAAGACATGAAGAACAGTGAGACAGCAAAAAGGCTGGAGGCAAGGAGGGGGATGTTTATCCTCCCCATGATGATGTAGCCGTCTGCCTCTCATTTAGCCCAAGGTTCTGATTAAGTCGTTTGTGTTTAAAGAGGAGGAAACCTCTAATTCCCCTCCTTTCATCTAATTTAATTATGTGCTGACATCCCCCCTTTATTCCTTAGAAGGATAAAAGCAGCTTAAGCTTTTATGTGGAGCTTTAATGACAGCGGCAAGGAAACTTTACTCGCTGATTGCTTAGCCTTAAGTGTGTTTAGCCTTAATACAGTGCTGTACCAAACACAGTTGTATACACACTCTGGCAGACACACACAGCATATTCCACACAGGCACACAGTGGCTTGTATACACACTTTTTGCACACAGAGTGAAACACAAAAAGTCTTTTTATGTTTAAGTAGAGTTCAGTCAGGGAGCCAGAAACACAGTGCTCTGTTTAACACGCAGCTGCATTACTACTGCCTTTAGGTGCATTTTCACTGTTGTGTTTTGAAGTTGTTGGCATGGTGGATTCGTGGTTAGCATGACTGTCTAACAGGCAAACATGTTGGTTGAGGGTTTTCTGTGTTCTATATATATATATATATATATATACACACATACATACATACATACACACACACCACACCGGATCTAGCTTGACCGGAAACAAAACAACAGGTACACCGCACACACTTGTTTGGGCTTGCGAGCCGGCCAAAGAGTAGTAGGCTAAGGCCCTGTTAACACGATGACGCTCGCGGGTGAAAACGAAAAAATATTTTATCGGATGTGCCTTTCGTTTATACGGCGACGGCGTTTTTGGGGCTTAAAAATGCAAAAAAGTGAAACCACCCTCCAGAGTGGAAATCTTAAAAACGCTCCACCGTCGCGTTACCGTCTAAAGGGTAAAAACGCAAAAGTCTGAAGACAGTGGTGTGGAGAGAGACAAGAAAAAGGCGTCCAGGTAGTCTGTTGTTACGGAGTAGGCTACAGAAATTATAGGCTCCTGTTATCTAAAAGTTTTTCAATGTAATGGCTCAATATTTAAATGATTTCAACAATGTGGATAAGGTTGTTATAGTTCGATGACCATATGTAGGCTATTCATTTGAGCCAGAATAGGCTACAACGTTGCGGATGAAGAAAAAGAGAGAAAGCGAGTGCCAGCAGGCAGAGGAGGGTCCGCTTTAGCCTCCTCTGCCCGCTGGCCGCTGCCACTGAAGGGCTGCGAGGCTCAGGATATTGGTAGTGCTCCCCTGGGTGCTGTGCTGTGGCTTATCATGGTCGACTGTGCCGGTCATCATCAGACAAACATGCAACTCCACCTCCTCGTATTTCCAGACAAGCTTTTGTTGTTCGCTTCGACATGTTTTGGTTTCGCGCTACTAAGGAGAGAAGTAGAAGGAAGGTTCTACGTAGGAGCGCAGCCTTGGTGGTGTTGTGTGGCAGTGCCACCTAGCCGCCTGGCGTGCATAGTACATTGAATTTCACACACTTTTGCGTCACCATATGCACGCAGATTCCCCCCCCCCCCCCAAACTCTTGTCTTAACGCGGAATAAAAAGTGAGAACGCAACGCCACTTTTGCGTTTTCTCTTCAGATCGTTTCCGTCTAAACATAGCCTTACGTTACGTTTTGAGTGGATGGCTATTTTTCAAGGGTGAATGTCTATAGCCTTATTCACACAGGATTAGTATTACCTGGTGACCTCTAGTCATTTGTAATAATTACGGAGGTTGGCTGTGATCTTAATCCCAAAGTAGAAAAGAAAATGATTATCTAACTAGGCTATACAAAAATAAATAAATAAGTCTAAGTATTTCTGGGAAAGATAATTAGGACAACAAACACTCACATGAACTAGCAAACCCTTGCATTTTCTCACACACACACACACACACACACACACACACGCATACATGAAGAGGGAGCTTCGTTAATACTCTTGGCGTGTCTACACAAAAATAATCAACCCATTGCAATCAAAAAGTAAGTTTAGAGACATTCATCAAACTACTGTACAGCCTAGTCTTAACAGCCCTCAGCAGGAACTGTATTGTAAGAATCAGCTTTATAAACTGTGGTACACGGGTAGGGCCCAGCCAAATCAGCACAAATATCTTTAATTAGGATGAGGGCTATGGGTATAGTCACACAGACAAACAAACAAGCTATTAATCACCTCATTGGCAGTCTCATACACACAGAATTTTAAGAGGCAGACTAGGTGTGTGTGTGTGTGTGTGTGTGTGTGTGTGTGTGTGTGTGTGTGTGTGTGTGTGTGTGTGTGTGTGTGTGTGTAAATTCGAAAAGTGAGAGCAACAGTCAGGAAAGATAGAGCAATGTGAGAGAAACATTGACGATGAAATGATGGAAAGGGAGCGATATTTCAAGAGGCCACAAACACAAGATCGATAATGAGAGGGACAGTAAAAGGCCAAGTGTTAAGAGTGACAAAGGGAAAGAGACCATGAGAGGGACCATAATAATGTAAGTCAAATAATGAACTGAAGTGGGGGGGAAATGTGAAAGGGTTGGAAATCAGAGAAATCTAATGGAAAGTGGCTTTGTCTAATGGAAGACATGAAAAAAGAGAAGTGAATGCAGTTTGGTATTGTGCATGTGTTATAAAGACCAACATTCATCATCATCATCATCATCATCATGAGGAAGTTAATGAACCCCAGTGGCTTAGGAGCAGACATCTCACACATAATGAAATACACTCTTATGCATATACACAGTGTCGGGCACAAGACCTTATGGTTTAACAAGCAGCCAGCCAACATGTTGGAGTATTTGTTGACCATCAACAGCTAGCTTACCTTTAAGCTAGCCTCAGTGACCGCACACAGCACTACAAACGCTCCATCCTTACAGCGTGCAGGGTTCACACACCCTCCGACTCTGAACTAAACCTGGGGCCCATTTCAGGAAGGAGGTTTAACAAACTCTGAGTCTAACCCTGATGTCTGAGTTGATTTACCCTGAGATGAGAAACTCTGAGTTTTCGGTTCCAGAACAGCTGATATGAGTTGGTTCAATCAACTCAGAGTATGTTCACGCGCGTGCACCACCACAATAAAAAGCCAGTATAAATGGAGCCATGATACTACGATTCACCATGGTAACAACCACAAACAAACGGGTCGGCGGAAATACTCATGCGCACAAACAGCGAGTTTGAACATGCATTTTGTTAAAAAAGCAAGACAGCGGCTGCTGTAAAAGAGAGAGAAGTGGTGTGGGAGAAAATTGCTGCTCAAGTCAATGCGTAAGCATTAACAGACTATTAATTTCATATTTAATAACAGGTAACCTATAATAGCACTGGTGACAACTGGAATTGTATTACACCTATAATTTCATTTGGGTGCAATCCTGCGGTCGAAAAAGTAAGCTACTACTATATCCCATTCTGAGGCTGCAGCACCATGATCATTAACAGAACTATAATGTTTAATCATTTATTTCTTTTTAATGGCTCTCACTGGTTTGTCTCCAGGGAAACAACAATCCACATCACCAATGTTATAAAGAAAACTGCCGTTTGCAAAAAACGTATGCGACACAAATAATCTGCTTGGATGTTAATAAAGCATGTCCACGATGGTGGATGATAGTGATATGAGGACGGATATCTACATATCTGATGGACTGTGAAAAAAATACCTCTCAAATCGGTTATGTGGAAATGAAAACACATCTAGTCTGGACTAAATATCATCTCCCGACGTAAACTCTCTTTGAGGTAATACAGCTTTTTCATCAACGGGATCGTCGACAAAAGGACATGACATGTTTAAGAAATAAACGTTTTATAATCTGCCTAACATAAACCAATACGTTTTTTTAGAGAGAAACTCAAGGTTTCTTGAAGAAAACCTGCTCCCGACCAGGTTAGGTTCACAGGCTCAGTTACCATAGTAACTGATTCTGAGGTTAAGTTACCTCTCTTTCTGAAACGGAAAACCCAGTTTCCCTCATCTCAGGGTTAACAAACTCAGAGTTTTCACTAAACCTGCTTTCTGAAACGAACCCCAGGTGATTCCTGACAGCTGGATTACCGCTGGATAACGTTGGCAAACCAGCTAAGAGGACAAAAACATGTGAATAAAGCTTGCATTCGGATGGAATAGATAGTACAGGGGGAGTTGGGGAATGACATGTTCACTGTGCATTGACACCCCCCACCACCTTCCCAAGTAAAATCAACTCTTCAGTTTAAAGTAAGCCAGAGATAGTTGTCTATCTATGGGTACAGGAACTGCTGATACTTTTAATGGTGCCAAAATGTAAAGAAATAAAGGCCAAAAAACACTAGGCTCATAAGAGAATATCCAAATAGGCCATAGCAAAAACATTTGATTTACTCCATTTTACACAAAAATTAAGTTTCAAAATGAGCTGACAAAAATAAATAAATAAAAGGGACAAGGAGTTCCTCCGGCGCAAACAGTTTCTACCATTTTAAAATAACAGGACCAGCGAGTTTGCTGAAAAACAGCAAGTAAATGCAGCTGTAATCATTAAAGGTTTGGGGGTGAAAAATGACCCACATACACAATACAAATGGGAATTAATCATATGTAAATAAACAACATAGTATGCACATAAAATGTACTGCATTGCGAAATCATTTGAATGCAGTATACCCATGCTTCTTCAGTATTGAAAAATGATTTTTTTCCTTTTCCCATCCACATAATTTTGAACTTCTGACTACTAAACAATCTGACAAACAAAAACATCACCTTCCGCATACTGAAAATTGCCATCCTCAAAAGTGCATATTTCTATAATTGAACCAAAGATATGACACACAAACACACAAACACACACACACACGAGGAGGACTAGAAGTCTAATGGGACCTGAACAAGGAATGCCTAACGAGGAGCTCTAACAGGTGTTTCTCATTAAAGTAGGAAGAAATGAATCTAGAGCAGGGAGAGAGAGGGAGAGCAGAGTGTGAAGAGTGAAGGGGAGAGGAGCAAACGATGAGCTGATATATTCCCGTGTTATTCATTAGTGTCTTACAGGCTGCTGATATTAATGATTCACTGTCCATAAGATTCCCCACCCTCGCTACGCACGCACGCGCAAAAAAACATAAGCTCAGGCTCGCAAAGACACTGGATCACCCTCCATCTCTCCCTCTTCTCTCCTCCGCTCTCTGGCCTGCTGTGCTCTCTCAGCTGAATAACAGATTTGTCTTCAAATCTCGGCAGCCTCTGCTTTTTTCTAATTTCAGTTGATATTCCCCTTTTTTTTTTTTTTTTAATTCTGCTGCCTCCTCTCTTTTATGGTTCACTCTTGCTTAATGTTTTTCCTGCCATCTGTGTGTGCACATCTGTTAATCCACTACAGGAGTGGGTCAAACATTGAATAGACTGCAATTGATGAAACTGCAACCAACAAGTTACCAAAGTCATGTCATCAAAGAGCGCGCGCGCGCACACACACACACACACACACACACACACACACACACACACACACACACACACACTTTACCTGTCCTAATTAACCAGCCGAACCAATCCATCACCTTGGGAACTGCTCCGATTAACCCTTAACACCCTAAACTTGCCTTCCTCCCCCAAACCCCCTCACCTGACTCACCCCGTAGACCCCTTACTTCTCCCACCACTGGCAGCCCATGGATGCCTCCGCTGCATTATCTGTTAAACTGGACTGTGCCGAAGCCCAAGTGCAAAAACGGAGGGAGAAGAGGAGAATAAAGAGACGGGGGGAGGGCTCTCATTAAATATTTTGAGCCCCGACAGAATCAATTACAGTGATGTATCGATTTGTCAGCAGGTCCCGGGTGGTTCAGTCAGGGCAACCAAACAGGAGGGAGAGGGGACAAATGGAAGGATTAAAAAAGGAAAAAGGAATGGAGAGGCGGAACGATGAAAGGACAGCAATGGAGTAAGACATAAGGAAAGGAGAAATTTTAGAGGGAAAGGAGAGATGAAATTGGGAAGGGCACCCTGGAGAGGAGGGGAAGATGAAGAAAGCTGTGAAGGAGAAAGGGGGGAGCACTAAAGGGGTGGAGTTAGGAAGAAATGGTTGAAGGAGAAATGGTGGCGTAAGTGTAAGAAGAAAAGAGCGAGGTGGAGAAAAGAGACACGAGGGAGGGAGAGAAATATAGACCTGTAAAGGGAGGGATGGGGGGGTGGGTGGGGTGGAGAGGAAAATATATTTCCTTATCAAACTAGAAAGCGTTCTCCATCCAAGTGCCACCCAATTTCTTTCATGTCCTCCGTTCACCTTTCTTTAATTTCTATCCTCCACCTCTGGGTTCTTTGTATTTTCTCACTTCATCTCACGCTCTCCTCCCCTCCATTATAACTTTCCCCCGCCTGAACCTTCTGTCCAGGGCATACTGTACTTCCATCTCCAGCGTATGGGGGTCATTTAAGCACAGACGGGGCTATAACCTTGAAAGTAATTTCGAGCCACAACTAAGTTAAAGCTGCGGAGGCTGCAACATGTGAGGACGCCGCAGGGACATGGCCGGGGAGACATAATAATACTTTATGTCCACGAAACAGGGATTTGTGTTGATAAAGTAAGAGAAATATGGAATCATGTGGGTTCTAGCAAGTTCTATTTATGTGAGATAACTGAAGTTATGCCTTTCGGTGCATTTTTAGGAGCATATGTGGTGTTCATCCATTATTATCTTCCCTATTTGCCATAGTCATCTCAAACCTGTGTTACACATCTATTCAGAGCCTGGGAATATAATAGGGTAGACACATACGGCAGCCTGCACAAACTAAGTAGCTACCAGGCTTTTTATGTTTCACAGATGACAGACAACACGTATTCTCCTTCTGCTGTAATGAGGCAGCAGGGCTCCAATAGACAACATGGGACATGATTAGATGGCACATTCACGGAAATTATGCCTCCAACCTGACAACTACAGAAGGAAAGAAGCCAGCCATTCATACCACGGTGTGTAGATGGCATGCTTGAGAGGCTTACTGGTAAAATGTAAAAAAGATTGATGGTGTAAGCTTCGCTCATGGTGTGTTGTCAGGGTCAAGGGTAATCATGCTGTTGTTGAGCAGCAAAGGCATTCTCTGCACCTATACATGAACACAGAGTAGGCCTACACAGAGTTGGAGAATAGATAGGTTTTCCCTATTTTCAATGCTCAAATACAGATCTGGGCGTTTCTTAACCACATCAATACATCGAACTGAATTAAAGTGCTCTTTTTGTCTGCTGCAACATATAAATCGCATGTCCTGTTTCCCTGTGAGACAAAAATCAAAAGGCAGTTTCATGAGAACACCCCCCAAAGCAGGAAGGCCAGTTTTCTATCATAGGCAGAGCAGACGGCCACTTGGAGCCTCGGCTACTCTAAGAATAGCCACAGACTTTGAACAACAACCCACTCCTATCTATAAAAAAATAAATAGCTTCATCTTAGTTTTCGAACACGCCACACCAAACAAACATTCACCGTGCACTGCTAACGTTAGTTTGCAAGCTAGTTAGCTAATTATCTGCTCAGCTGCAGCCCATTAAACAGCATACAAGCTTACCTGCAAATGCCACTTCTGTCCAATTACGTGCTGGTGTCGTCTTTCAATGCCGCTGATAACAACACGCTGTCTACCCATGACAAATAGTTACAGTCTAACAGAAATGGGAAGTAACGAAGTACAAATACTTCGTTACTGTACTCAAGTAGATTTTTCAGACATTTTTACTTTACTATTTCTATTTGTGCCGACTTTTTACTTTTACTCCTTACATTTTTAACACGAATATCGGTACTTTCTACTCCTTACATTTTACAAAAGTGGCTCGTTACTTTAGTTTGGACGACTCGACAGATTTGGCAGCATTCATTCGCAGCAAATCATTGTGGTTTGATGGCGGTAACGTTAGCATAGTAGTATGGACGGCGACATGATTCGGCCGAAGATTGTGGTCTTGGTTAAATAAAACTGACTTAAAGCTTGAGACAGGCCATTTTTCAATATTTAACCAAAAACACCATCTTTCCCATACTTTAATCAAAGAAATTGAGTAGCCTAAACCTAACGTGTGGTGCAGGATGCGACCTGTCGAAGTCCTGCACTTTGTGCCCACGATTCACCCCGACCACCAGAAACTCAGTGCAGCAGAAGAATTTAACTGGACTGCAAACATGTTTCCTCCAAAATGTATTTGGCAAAAGCATTTAGTAGTAAATAAACATATTTTTGATGATGGGGTTACTACAGAATACACATAAAAGAGAGAAGACTACAAAATGTGTGCAATAAAATATTAACAGAGGATTCCCTTCAGAGTTCATAAAAAAACTAAGAAGTGGGGAGTAGGGAAAACAAGCCTTTTCTACTTTAGGGCTGCCTTTTCTCCCATTTTACCAATTTCACAGTTTATTTGTGGAGTCAAATTGTTGCACATGAATGCAGCTGCTGTCCCTAGCAGCTCACTGTAGGTGACTTGTGATACTCTGTGAACAAGAGAGTCCTTTCAGGGCATTCTGGGTGAGGAAACATGAATGGATTTTCATCTGAAAACAAGTGGACATGCAGCCGGAGGCAGAACAAAATGTTTCCACCGTGTAACTTGCTGTCAAAGAAAATGCCGGAACCCACGAAAACCAAAATAACTAATATGGTAAAAATCACAGTGAGTGTAGACAGATAGGGGGAAAAGGGAAGCGCATTCTTCAATAAGATTAACCACCAATGTACACTGTGTCATGGTTAAAAATGAAAAAGGTACACGATTTCTATCAGTATTCACTGTAAGAAAAAGTTGACTAAATTCGCCCTGAACAGCAAAAAAAAGTCAGTTTCATTACACAGCATATTTTTTTCCGTCTGCTTTTATCTAGTCTGAACTCCAGTTCCTAAGAAGGGTCAGTTAATATAGTGCAGTTAAATGTCAACTCATCCAATTCCACTGTCTTTCTGACAGCATCAACAACATAGACAACTCCAAATCTAATAAAGGTCAGCCCTTTTTTTCCAATCTCTCTCCCTGTTTGTCTGTATGTATGTATGTATGCGTGTGTGTGTGTGTGTGCGTGTTTGTGTGAATGTGAGGGTGAAACAATGAGACGGAGAGAGAGTGCAGATCTCAGAGTTGTTTAAACCCAGCCTAGTGGTTCGATATCCATCAGATTTATGTCTCTGTTATTTTCCTCTCCTAAACAGTAAGTGATAAACTCAGTGAAGGACACAATAACAAAGATCTACCTTTTCCCCTCTCTCTCTCCTTGTCCACCTCTTGGTCTCTCAGCCTTTCTCTCTCTGTCTCGGTGCTATCAATCAGTCTTGTGGTGATTGCTGTTGGATTACAGGGCTTTTGCTGTCCGCTTCTAGCGATTAACGTTGGGACAAATAAAATACCCTTATATCCCTCCACAGTGACTGAGGTAAAGAGCAGGGCCTCATGCACTCACACTGATATTCACACACATTACCACATGCAGTGCACAAATGACCCGTTAATCTTCAATTCAATCACAAAGTTGGCACCTTTGACATCCATCCCACCTCTGTGTTTCTGTGTTTGGTTGTGTAATGAAGGGGTTATTTTCTTCCCTGTCTACCTGTTTGCCCTTGTTTGATACTTACATGCACATCAGCTAGAAATAAAGATTGGAGCAAAAAAACTGAGTACATGTGACAGTGGAATTTGTAGTTGTACACGTGTATTAGTATCTTTGAAGAGAAAAATGCTTTAGGAATTGCAGAATTTTGTAGACTTTCTCTCCCACAAACACAACACAAATGTTACACCTTCTGAAATTCCTAATGCAGGTGCACAAGTCCTATGCTCAGATCACAAATTTAAAAAACTCATATGCGCACATATTTTTGCTACAGCTGCTGTAGTACATATGATGCAAAACATATTCTCACACCCGTATCAAAAAATGTGAAGTCATGGACAAAATTAGCAAATAAGTGTGTGAATTCATGCAATGACAGTCGCACACCTGTACAATGTTTTTTCACGTTTTTTCTTGGATATTTTTTTAGCACATACTTAAGTCAATAACTACTGCTTTGATGGGGTTTTTTCCGCTCACAAATTATAAGCTCTGCACGCTCTCACTTTTGCACTTTTGTGGTGTGCTGGGGTGGGGGCATCAAGGCTTTGAGGTCAGCAGTCTAAACAAGCTGTTAAGGAAGGCCAGCTAGGTGATAAGGTTGGAACTGGACAATGTTGAGGCAGTGACGGAGAAGAGCATGAGGGACAAAATTAAAGCCATCTTGGATTGTTTTTTCTCATCCTCTCTACAACAAGCTGTGCAGATTAGCAGCTCATTGCAGAGAGAAGGATGAAGGACTAGATCAAAGCTTGGGCGTTGTTCCTCATAATAAGTTATCAGCAGGAGGTAATAAATCAAGTGAGAACTATGGTAATTTTCCCATAGACTTCTATACAAGCAAGCTTCTTTTTTGCAACCAGTGGAGTCGCCCCCTGCTGGAAAATAGATAGAATGCAGGTTTAAGGCACTTACCCAGAAGTGTAAAAAAAATATTTCTCTATGGTTATGGCCAGAAACGTGTTTTGTGAGGTCACAGTAACCCTGACCTTTGACCACCAAATCTAATCACTTCATCCTAGAGTCCAAATGGACATTTGTGCCAAAAATGAAGAAATTTCCTCCAGACATTTCAGAGATATTGCATTCACAAGAATGGGATGGACGGATAACTCAAAAACATAATGCCTCTGGCCACTGCTTTTGCCGGCACAAAGGCATAAAAAAAAACACAAACACTCACACACCAACATGTACACATTAACCACAGCAACGACAAACCAGTTCCAGTGCCTGCTGTTTATCTTCCCCAGCTCCTGCACACACATACAGACAGATGGCCAACAGCAGCCATTGGCACAGCTCCTTATTCCTTCCCTTACAAATCCCTTAATTTATCACCTGCAGCAGTGTCTTTAGTGTGTGTGTGTGTGTGTGTGTGTGTGTGTGTGTGAAGACAGTCTGACCTCATCCAGTGCCACCCTAACCTAATTTAGAAACAAACTGATGACAACAGATAAAAATGTAGTGCGTTCAATCCCTGTTGGAAAAATTGGCACAGCAGCAAACTGTCCCTCAATGTCTGTCACTTAAAAAACACACACACACACACACACACACACACACACACACACACACACACACACACATTGACACACAATCAAAGGGATCCAAACAAATTCCTGCTGAGAATTAAACATAACATATACATTGTGTACAGAAAACATGGACACATACAAAAAAAGAGACATACCATAACTCAAACTAAAACAGCATTTAATAGATATCTAGCAATATATTTTTTTTAAAGCAATACATTTTTCTTTTCATCTATTTGCACAACAAGAGTTCATTGTAATCCATTGTGTGTTTTTGCTCACTTTAGTCACTTGTATCTCTATGTGCATGCCTTTTCCTTATTTAACAAGCAGGTGTGTGTGTTAATGTGCATGTGTGAGACTATCTCAGGGTAGAGAGAGGACACTCTGCTGGTCTCTCTGTGCAGCCTCCTCCTCCTCATCCTTTTGTTCCTCGCTGGCTCTGCCCCTGCAAGACCAAAATCCACCAATCAAAGGCAGAACATCCTACATGCACAGCACTCAAATACCTCTCTATGATTAAAGGACAGATGTACTCGGTACTTTTGTCACTAGTTTCAGATGCAGACATCACAGATTTTGCTCCAGAAAACATATGTGATGTATTCAGACGGGTACACCAGCTAAAAGTGCAGTTTGTGTGTTGTCTGCATTCATCATCACCAGGGTTGTGGTTTGACAGGATACTGAATGTATAATTGAATTCACCTAAAAATCCACGTTGTTTGATACTTCAGATTTTTGTGTGAAATGTCTCGGCCTCTAAAGAACAGGAAGAAGGAAGTAGAAATGTTGTAAATTAGAGGGAACTGACCATTTTAAAACACTCACATTCAGAAGGTAAAATTAACTGCACCAATGGAGCATGTATACATTTTTATTGAGACATATAGGAGATGCCCCTCCCAATTTGCATCCGACTATGACAAGGCCAAATTAACTTTGGATTCTATAAAGACTACAGGCATATCAATGTGATATAGTACACAATGCCCACCTGCAGTGATCCTCCAACATATGCTACCTGGGTTTTATTACAAAACATTTGCTTTTGTCTATCTTTTGATGTCATCAAGCATCAAATTATTTTCCTCCGATTTTTTGATGACTCATTCGTTCAATGAGTGTGTTCATGACAGGTGTTCAAGGTGTTTTCTCAAGACTTAAAATGTTGCTTTGTTAAAAGTGTTTTTGTTGGTATTAGGTTAATAATTATTATCTGAGCTAGTTGACAGCTGAATATTTGATTAAGTCCACACCTAACTTGTGCCTTTTAAGATTTACTTGCAAAAAGTAAACATTCCCACTCACTGTTTGTACCATAATCCACAGCTATTGTAAAAAAATCCAACGCATGCCAATTTTGTACCTGCATGCTGCAAACTTTGCCCTGTTTCCTTGCTAGCCCTGAGTGTAACCACTAACAAGACAACAGTAGATGATATTCCTATTTTACAGAAAGTCGAGTGTACTGTGTGCATTTTTTTCATATTTTAAATGTATTTAAAATAAGTTCAGTTGAGGTCTGAGTGCAATGCTAAATGTCAATATATATACAATATACATGCATACAAATACATTCAGGATATTACACTACTAAGGAAGCAAACACAGATTAAATTGTAAATATACATCGGAGTCTCTCAGCTAAGTATAATCAATCTTAGATAGTCTAACTTTTTATTTAGCTTTTTATAACCAATCTAAAGCTTCTTGTTAGATTACTATAGATACTCTACTGTATAAACTGTACATCAGAAAATTCAGAATACATCCATTTTCCAAGTATTAATGTGATACTGCTGTGCAAGGTGACTGAAGGTTAGATCAAAGACAGCCAATAAACAGCTGGAAGCAGCTGAGTCAGAGATGGAAGATGAATAGTTTTCTGGATATGAGGTAAATATTCGTTAGGTCATAGTAGACACACACACATTAATGAATGCACGCTTACTGCACTTAATATTATACTGTAGCACGACATTGACTTGTATGCTGAGTGTGTGTACTTTAGAGTGTCCTGTTACTGGGAGAGTCACAAAAATAAATCAGTCCCTCCAGGATTTCGCGGCCGTTTTTTGAGATTGTTGCGGCCCAAAATGCCTGATTTCGCGGGAGCTTTTGTAAAAAGTTGTGATAAAAGTTGCGATGTCCTTTGTATGTTTGTTGCAATGAAGTTGCGGGAGACAGTGAAAGTTGCAAAAAAAAGTTGTGATTTTTTTTTTTTTTTATATAGTTCTTTAAAAAAAAAAGGAAACTTGTTTTGGGGAGAATAAAACTACTCTGGGCTGAGATTTCCTAGTAACCTTACCAAAAAGGCTCAGGATGCTGTAAATGTTGGTATAATATGAAAATGGCTGGTGGATTTAAGACAAAAAATAATAATTTATTGAATGAATCAAATCTGAACATATCCGTCAGTGGCTTGTTGATCTTGACATTGTTAGTTCATTTCCTAACCTGGCCTGGGACACACATTCATACGGTTTAATCAAGTACTTATTGGACTTTAACTTATCATTGCACTTACAATAATGAACATAGCTGTCCTCAATTTAGGTCATCCTGTATGTCTCATCTCCGGTTTTTCCTGCATCCACCGTGTGTGTCTGTGTGTGTGTGTGTGTGTGCGTGTCAGTCACGGGGGGAACTGAGCAGCCCCGCCAACTGCAGAGAGCCGACAGGATTGAAACAGCAGCAGCTGTCAGGGACTTTAGAGTGAAAAAACGTCACAGCGTACATTAATGTTTAAAATGTATACAGGTTGGCAGGATGGTCTTAAATGTTTTGCATTGTCTTTCGCTGTACGTTTTGTTGGTAAATGTGAGATGTTTGAGTCAGTCACACACGTCTCGTCTTCATCAGAAACAAGGAAATTATCAACCCGTGGCCGTTCTCACTCCCGCTTGGTCATTGGCTCTCAGAGTCACATACTGACGGCACGTGGGACTGCTGGGATTGGTTGAAGTCACGGGAAACTTCAGGTTATTGGTAAAATTTGCGGAAAAGTTGCGGTGATTGGTCAAAATTGCAAGTCGCACCAAATTCGCGGTGATTGGTTGAATTCGCATGAATTGGCGCGATCGCGAAATCCTGGAAGGACTGATAAATGTATATTTTATAGGTTTTATACAAGAATAAATGATCTACTAACTCAAGTTTTCCTGATAACACTGTTATTCTATATGATGGTGGGCAGCAGACCACTCTACAGTAGAACTCCATTATCATGCATTATTATTAGGAATCTCCTCTTCGATGCAACTGCAGCCACCACTCAACATCTGGGAGGAGCTGGTGGCTGAGAGGAGGATTCAATTCAAAAGGGTGGGGATGGTACAGTAAACTATATGTTAGTATATTAGAAGTATATTAGTAAATTAAAGCTACAGTTTGTGAGTTAGACCTTTTTGTTATTGCACTGTAAAATTGTAAACTGCAAACTGCATTAGAAAGAAAAAGTGAAAAGGACTAAATGTACATACAACAAACGACTTTTGTTTTGGGTTTTACCTAGGATAGCAAAACATTTGGCACAGAAGACTGGGTCCATTTCAAAGATATAAAATGTGCATTTCCCTATTTCAATGACAATTGCAAATAATGTTAAAGTTGTGATACAATTCAATGCATGGCAAGTTGCTCTTATCTCAAAATCCCTTTGCTTTGAATATTTTATGAACTGAACATTGTCCCAATGACCAAACCCTGCATGATGGGAGGAAATGTGACAATAATGACGAGGATGAAGCTGGAACAAAAACAAAAAAGATACCTGTACAGCTATGCCAAACTAGTCTGATTAAATGCATCTGTGACTATGTGTGCGTGAGTGAGTGTGTGTGTGTGTGTGTGTGTGTGTGTGTGTGTGTGTGTGTGTGTGTGTGTGTGTGTGTGTGTGTGTGTGTGTGTGTGTGTGTGAGTGTGTGTGTGTTTGTGTGTGTGTGTACGTGCGTGCGTGTGTGTTTATAGGATGTAAGGAGCTGTTTTGGAGCCCTCTGTGTAGTATGTGTTAATCCGGTTATTACACGTCTCAATGTGATATTCACAGTGCTCTGCTCAGCACAAGGCCTCTAGCGCAGATTATGCCCACTACACACACACACATACACACAAACACGAAACATTAACAACGCACAGACACACACACCCACACACTCAGTTTTGGAGATACAAGAAAAATATATTGACGCACGCACTCGCACGCACACACACGCGCACACATGCGCGCGCACACATGCACGCGCGCGCGCACGCACACACACACACACACACACACACACACACACGCACATTAAGCAGCACATTAAGGCCCGGTATCCAACATGCTGTCAAAGCTAAAGTCGTTCTGCTGGCTAACGATCCATTACACACTCCACATATCCGACAGAGAGAGGAATTGACGGAGCACAAAAAAAGAGGGATTACCCCCCATCGTGACCATTGGAATGGCGAAGGAGTGTAGGGAAGTTTAGGGGGAGAGAAAGCAATAGATTACATGACGATCATGGTGAAAAGACACAGACAAGAGTAGGAAAACAGGAAGTCATGAGGCTACACTCAGATTATCACAGAGAAAAAAAGGCCCATTTGCCTTTCAAAATGGAATGGAAACCTGCCTAAGATGCAGCTGGTACTTTTAAGTTCTGGAACTCGATATATTGACTTTCTCAGGTTCTGTAACAATAACACATTCTCTCTATTTTTGTGAACCCAGCGGCACTGCCCTATTTTAGTTAGATTTAACTGTTTTACATGCAAAAAATATTGCTGACAATCAGGGAATTAAATAGTTGCTTAATCTTCATATTGCTACAGAAACATAACCCTGGTAATGATCCACAAATAAATAGAGATTTTAAAGCTAACACTCTTTTGTTTCTGGGAATACCACTATAAAAGTTGGGATTTCAGGAAAATACTAATTCGCTGCATTCCCTGCACTTAGCCAACACAAAAATAGAGCCCATGGACTTGAGTTTACCAATGAGGATGAGGTTATGTACATTGTGTGTGCCTTGAGCAACCACAATTATTATGTGGTAGTGGGTTTAGATTGTGTGTGCATGTTACCCACTGTGTGAAACGATGATTTCCATGCTGATCTTGACTTCCACTGTTTCCTGTACCAAATACTGAAGCCTGCTTCCCTGTTTCTGAGGTAGATATTAAGGAAGGTAAGTGCATACGGCCTTAATTTATAACCATCATCACCATTATAACTCGTCATTCAACAAACATCATTGTGATTAACATCAATATTCTTTTTATTATGTAATTATTATTATCATCATCATAAAACATCAAATACAGAGTAATACTGCATGTTGATCATAGGTAGCCATAACATGATGGTGTGTTTGCATACATGACTTGTGAATGTACTTTATGTGTGTGTACGTACCGTTGGCCATGAGTCTTAGTTCCTGCTCCAGACCGTGGAGTGCGTGTGCAGTCGTGTCAGTGTCCAGGTCAGGGTCCTCACAGCCGGTCTGGTCCACACTACAAATCTCCATGATCTCCTGGGCTGCCCGGGAAAAGGGACGAAACTCTGGACCAAATTCTGAGCCCAATGTAGGACGGGACAGGCAGGCGGAGAGGGGAGGAGAGGGGAAATGAGAGAGGGCGGGAGAGATAGGTGAAGAGAGAGGGCTTGGGTTTGTCTTTGGACGGTGAGACACAGTTGGTGTGCCAGACAGGCTAGACCCTGACCCTGAATGAAAAAAAAAGAAGAAAAAAAAAGAAAGGATAAATGTATCAATGCACAGAAGGATGGATGGATGGAACGACGGATATAAGGACAGGGTTACACACAAAAACAGCTACAGACAGTGAAAGCGATAAAAGGAGATGTAGAGGAAGAAGGGAGGGGTATGCAGCTTGGGATTCAGGGAAAGTGAGAGACAGAGAAACTATCACAACAGTCAGTCGAATGAGTGGTGTCTCATCCCACTCCACTGCGAGCCCCATCAAATTGAATCAGATTGAACATCCATCCCCACCTGCTCACTGTAAATTACATCGAGGCCCCCATTGAGAAGCTATGATGGTGTGGGCGTGTATGTGCATGTGTGTTTGTGTGTGTGCGGCACACTGCTGTTTAACCAGTTTCAGCTCCAGTGTTAAGTCTTTCATTCTTTCAATCTTCCATTGTCTCCTTACCCCTCCCTCCCTCCGTGCCTGGCTCTGTCTTTCAACTGGCAAAGAACCTCCACTTAGTGCTTTACAACCACCTGCACTGTCAAACTAAGCAGCATGGGAGGAATGATGCATTCAGTACAGTGCTGCTAACATGTGCACTCACACATGCACACACCCGTAGACTCAATTTACTTCAATTTCAAAGCAGATGGGACATAGATCTAAATCTTGGTTACTGATAAAGCTCTGTGCCTGATTTAAAATGCATTCAGGGTAAATGAGAGTGAGATTAAAATCTGATATCTCTAAATTACCTCCTTCTAAAGTTCCTTAGGAAGGTCAGATTTCAATCTTTCTTGTACATATATATATATATATATATATATATATATATATATATATATATATATATAGCATTCAGTACCTTTTTCACTTGACAAATTATAATAAGTATAACTGGAGTCTATGCAACACACAACTCTAAATGGTAAAATGCAAAATGCTGTGAATGTGAAAAAGAGTGCTCAGGAACACAAAGCTATTTCAAGACATTCGTTAATGGCACATGGGAGCCAAAGCGCAGATGTTTCAGCGAGAAGCCTTCTTCAGTGCACTGTCAGACAGCACACACAGTGACAAGACAGCACAATGAGGCACACGGAGTGAGGCAACTTGCCGAAACGTCTGTGCTAAGGTTCCCTTGTGGAATTAAAAATATTGAAAACACGGTGAGCACCCAAGAGTCCTTCTGATGCTGTAATCAAATATGTTGAATGTATGAAAAAAGGTTTTTGGCTCTTGAGAGGTTTTACAAGTGTGGACCTCCTTTCAAAGTATTCACCTTAAGTCAAGTGAGTACAATGTGGGTCTCAGTGCTTTAAACTATTTGCTTTGGGTGTAAAAGCACAAATGAATACAGTAAAGGAGAGGAGTAAAACACAAAAATTATTAAAAAAAATTCCATTAATGCGTAAAAGTTTAAGGAAGAATGAAATGGAATTAGTAAGATTCATGAAAAAAAACTAAAGACAGCATGAATGAAATGGTTGATATAAACAATGAGTAAGGAGGGAAAGAGAAAGGGAATTCTGGGAACAGTTGAGCAGCGGGAGGTATTGGAGTATCACAGAGTAAATGGACTGTATTTATATAGCGCTTTTCTAGTCTTAACGACTACTCACACTACATAGTACAGGCACCATTCACAGACACATTCAGTGGCCCAAGGCTCATCGGACAACCATTCATGCACATTCAAACACCGATGGTGGCAGTTGGAGGTCCAGTTGTCTTGCCCAACATGGGACTGCAGGGCCAGGGATCGAAACCAGTGACCTTCTGATTGGTAGACGACCTCTCTACCATCTGAGCCACAGCTGCCCACAGTAAAACAGATCATCGTCTTGTCTCTCAGGTGTCTATGTATGTGTGTGTGTGTGTGTGTGTGTGTGTGTGTGAGTGTGTTGTATCGGCAGAAACGGATTACTGCAGTGTTTCTGAGATCTGAGCGAGGGAATTGATGAGAGGACACATTCCTGGACCGACGCCCAATCCTCCATGTGTGTGTCTTTAAAGTAGGTGCGTATATGACGCGTGTGCCTGTGTTTGAGAGTGATACAGTATAATCTCTTTAAACAATTTGCATACTCAGAGCCAAGAAAGTGTGGCTATAGGCAGAAATAAGGTGTATTGATTGTATGACAAGGAGTTCTGAAGAAGTAGAGCTCAGCGAGCTTGATAGTGTTCACACAGACAAAAAGCACACAAGCGTGCATTCAAGCACACACACAAATACACTTACCAGATGTTCCTAGTTTATTTGCTGATATTTCTCCTCTCTTGGAGGGTCTGGTTGAGTGAAAGTGACTTCCAGTTAGCTGCAGGTGGTTGTCCATCACTCTAAAAACCAGGTGTTCCTCAGTGTCGGTAGTAAGGGTGCTGCATGGCCTATAACCCTCTGACCCTAAAATAGAACATACATGTAAATAATGCCTACTGTCGAAACATTACATTTATTTAAAGGAAATATTGTATACAGACGGATGGGACTTTTTTACATCCCATAAAGGTCTCTGCTGACTGTTTTAAAACCATTCCATCACTCTATCCACTAACACATTCTTGTATTGCCCTTAACATGCTCTGAAAACATGTGGTATATCTGGATACAAGATAAATAAATTCAGAGGACACAGATCATGCAACACCACACTGCTATCAGTAGGCCATATGGCTAGCAAATGGAAATAGCAATGCATTTGATTTGCTATCTAAGTCCAACAGTGTGTGAGTTTGTATAGATTCATTTCATGGAATAACTTTCTGTTGGCTGACGCAGAATATAAAGCAGCTGTGTGAACTATAGAATACAGTTATTCCTTTCCATTGTTTGTTTATCAATTTAAAAAGTCAAAATAGGACAAATTACTAGTATGTATACTAGGAGTGGAAAATCACAACATATCCATTTAATATACAGTGAGAGCAATAAAAAAAAGAAGCCATGGTTATGAGGAGGTTCCCAATTTACAAATAATCTATTAGCCTAATAATAAATATATAAATGAATTCAAGCGAATTTAGTCAATTACATTTGATACAATAATTCATTCTATTCAGCAGCAGCATCTGTACCAAACCAATATTTCTTAACAAGCCTGTTCAGCCATTCATGGCAGCTGCAATGCAATTACTGCTGTTTTCTTCTTTTTCTGCAGTGGTTAGCCAATCAATTAACAGTATTGACTGGATGAAGAATCTACTAACTAGTCTAAATCTAGTAGACTAAAACTAGTCTGTCTGAATCAGACAGCCACCTTCTAAACTCACAAAAAGAAACGGAGAGGGTTGAAATACAAAAATGACTCGCATGGAAAGACACTGCTAGAATTCAGTCGGTCTGCCTGTTTCTCCATCCATTTGTCTGCTGGACTTTGATTTCTGCTTGTCTGTCTACCTGTTTATCTGCTCTCACTGCTAGTTTCTCAATACAGCTGCATGTATCTCTTCTCTCTCTCCCTCTATGGACGTTTGGTCACTGTCCTGCCTGTCTATCCATCTGCCTGTCTCTCTCTCTTTGGATGCACACGAGACAGAAACTGCACACTAACAACCTCATTTTCTGACTGACCGGGTGAAAGGGAGTAAGAGCAGAAAGGACAGAGAGGTGGAAAGGTAAAGCAGGAGACATAAAACCTGTTGGATCTCAGCCCTGCCTGGAAAAAAAGAGTAAAATAGAGGAGACAGATGGAGGGACATAAATGAGTGCAGAGTGTTCGCAAGGTGATATTCCTCCTCTCTAACCTTTCTCTCTCATTAACTTTGGAGCTTTAACGATGGTGGCAGAGACAGTGCAGGGTTTGACGAGCGGCTAGCTGCGTGGTGCGAGGATGGTAGTGCTGCCCTTGTGGGAGTCTCTCACTGTCAACCTCATTCATTTAACGCAGGCTTGACAATGACACAGTGAAAAGCTGGGCTTCAAGACTTGATGAAGGAAAAGGTTGATGGGATTATTTTGGGCCGAAATGATTTACTTAAGCAAGTGAAGTATGAATTACAATTGCTTGCTGGATCAAAACAGCAACCTCTGTTTGAAATGTACGTAATTCAACAGCCTTGGACAAGATTACAAGGTGTAATGAGCGCCACGATAAATTAAATTAGTCTGATTCGATCCAAATATTATTATTTGAACTCTAATGCAATTTGGAGGTGAATGCTAGACTTCCATCAGCCTTGTTGGACAGTATGAGCACCTGATAGACATGGCCAGTTTACAAATTATTAGTGTT
Organism: Sander vitreus; assembly: GCF_031162955.1. Lineage (NCBI taxonomy): Eukaryota > Metazoa > Chordata > Actinopteri > Perciformes > Percidae > Sander > Sander vitreus. Next base: position 21,294,690 of record NC_135857.1, read on the forward strand.
ATTATTTTCAACACCCATGCTGTGTTTGCAAATTGGAAATCTTTCATATACATTGGGGATACTTACCTCGATGGCGACAGCATGGTCTACCAGACACAGTTAATGTCAGAATAAAAAAATAATTGTTACAGCAGAATTTTTCTGGTTTTTCAAGGTGAAACTTGGCAAGGAAAGAAATGAGGAGGAAATACATCTATGCCATGGAAGAATTCTCTTGCAGGCAAAGCCTAGTGATAGGTAATAATGGAATACAAGCATTTTCTAGCACTAAAGGCTGATTTGACAATGTGTTTATATTAAAGACGTATGCCTTTTAACAATTCCTCTCAAAGGTAAAGTCAAAATAAACGTTGAGCGCCATGTGAAGGACACAGCCATTACTATCTACACTTTTCAGCTAGTAAAAAGAAACGAGAAGAAAAGGCAGTGTTTGTTTGCGAGTATGTGTTTGTGATGAAATGTGGACTTTCACGTTTCAAGTCTCGGGTAAACTGTGTTCACCTACAGTTTAAGAAAACGGAGGCACTAGGCACACAGGCTTAGACACAAGTGCAGGCAAGGACATACACACATGCACACACAACATAAAAAAGGCATCTCAGGAAAGCTCCCATTGGACCCACCACTAGTAAATTATCGGTGTTGTCCCCCATCTCTCGTTTTCCACCAAGCAGCCAGCGCTCCTCTGGGTTTAAAACTCATTTTCATTTCTCATGTAAGCTCTACGTTTTTACATATTTGTTCTAAATCCTATTATGAGGCCTTTGTGATATGAATAATGCTTGCAAATTGGAAAGTATCTCAGAGGAGATACTTTCCAAATTTTTTGGAAAGTATCTTTGAATTTTTTTTTAAATTGGACACAGAGGTAATCTTCACAATCTAATCTCTTGAAGCAAAAAAAAACAAAAAACAGCAATGGCAATTTCCAATGTAGTTCATAGGAAAACATGTTTAACAGTTTAAAGAACAAAATCTCAATACAATAGGAGCATAAAAATTCATGCACACGTACACCTAAGAAGACCCTTCTTTAACCTACCTGTTGGGTCTGAATCCTGCAGTGAAGTTTGGCAGGTGTGCAGCGGGTCACAGTGTGTGTGCTTTGGTGTTTCGGAGTGACCAGAATTCATGTCCAAACCCTGAGGCGGGAACCCATCCAGATCACAAAACTGCTCTGATCTAGACCCAGAACTCTGGTCGTACATCACCTACGGGGATAAGGAAACAGATGGAAAAACGCAGGAGAAGGAGGGATGGATGGAAGGAAGGAAGGAGGGAGGGAGGGAGTGGGTAAGTAGTATAAAAAGAAACATGTGGAAGGAGTGAGGCAGAAAGACGGATCATGTGAGGATGAAATAGAGAGATGACACACAAAGAAATAGATTATGGAGGGAGTCGAGGAGGGCACAGGAAGGAGGGGTACAGTGGGGGACATGCGAATAGAGTGAAGAGATTACAGGGGAATAAGGTATTATTAGTTTTGTCTTGAGTTTAATTTTCTATTCTAACGCAATCAGTTCAAAGGACAAACTGATATTCAATATCAATTTAACTTTTATTAAGACAGGTGTGTTAAAATTTGTGTTTTTTCCATTTTCTACTGTGTGAATGCATATTAATAAGCTGGTGTCTTTCACTGGAGATTATCCCCCTCTCCTGTTTCCTTTGTTTCCACCTGATGAATTGATTTTTAATTAACCCCTGGAGCTGGTGAGAGCATCTCACAACGTGGTGGGTTAGCTGTTCTTCCTGCGCTAGTGCCCTCCTGTGAGACAGGGTAAAATGCAGAAGCTCTGTTTAGTTAAGATTAGATGTGATGCATTAGCATGCTAGCCATAGCATTGCAAGACACTGCAGACGGGCCTGGAAAAAAAATAGGAAGCAAGGCTTGTAGGAATAGTGTTGCTAAGAAAGAGGAATCAGCAAGGATGGAGAATGACAAGGTGAAGACAGGACAAACGAAAGAAGAGAGGCATAACAATAAAATGGCAAGAGACCTAACACAATGGGACTGTGTAGCAGGACAAATTGGAGTTGTGTTTGTGCAGACCAATGTCTCATCATAACAAAAAGGATGTAGCAGTTGACTAGCTGCCTGAACTATAGCGTAAAGGTAAAACAAGAAGGAGAAACAAAAGAAAGAGAGGGAGAGGAAGTATAAGGATTACATGGAGGACAAGAGAGGAGAGCTCGGGTCTAAAGAGAGAAGAGAGAGAGCTGAAAAAAATTACTATCTAATCATTTTAGGACAGTTTGATTCAAGTCCAGAGGCCACAGATTACCACTATCTTCACAATCATGAACCTCATTTTTCTCCAGCTTTTTAATAAAGCACCCCCCCCCCCCTCTTATTTTCTTTCATTCCCCTGTCACAGTATAACAGATTCAAAGCATTTAATGGCTGGCATTTAAGGTAATTTGGGACCATTCAAGCAGTGTCTTTTTAATCCACTCTGTTTCTCTTTTCTTCCCTAAATGACGTGCACCTTTTACACCCCTGCCTTGGGTGTCTCCGAGCTATAGATGAATAATGTAAAATAATTAGTGTGATTCTAATGTTATCTAATAGATCAGGTCAGCTACAATAAGAAACTGTAACTTTATGTTCGCTTAAGTCTTCTAATTCTATGGAGCGATTATGTCTAATGTAATGATGTGGTTCTGTAAAACTTCTAAAGCTGGCACATTCATTCATTTTATTACCCAAACTTTAACATATTGGCACATAACTATTACGGCCTATTTGGTCATTATTTCATTCATTTGTTAGCAATCGAATGTTTGAAATATGTCACATTAATGACTTTTCTTCAGCCCTCATTTAATTATACAAGGCATTCCATTTTTATGCAATCACAAATTGTGTGTGCCTATAAAATGTGTTATGTGTTAATGTGTGTATTAGTGACCTCTGCATTAAAAACAAGGGTGGCTGTGAGTGTGATGTCTTTTGATATAATTATTATGAGTCATATTTCTGTATCTCTCTCTTTCTCTCTCTCCCTCTCCCCCAACCTTTTTTTACTGGAAATGCATGATCTTGGGGGGAATTGTTGGCTCTAGACCTACTCTATCTGTAAACGTGTCCTGAGATAACTTCTGTTATGATTTGACACTATAAATTGAATTAAATTGAATTGTATCTTATCAAAAGTACTGAGTTGGTGTCATATTCCTGGACACTTTGAACAAGTCACACAGGAACAATGATTTCATGCTTTCTAATATTTCACCTAACTGCTATTTTCCTTTGGCATCTTCTTATGAAAGTGGTAGGCAATAGCTGCAAATGGACTAAATAATAGATTAAATGTAGTAGGCTTATGGTAGTATCACTGGTATAAAGTGAAATCTTTGATTGATGTGTGATTGTTATAAACTTTTGAGCCCTGTGAAATAATAATATGCCTTGTGCTCCCCAGAAAACAGTGCCATTACAGCTCTCTAGCCCATGGTTCTTCCTGCAAGAAGCAAAAAGCATGTGGGAATATGGAAACATGTTACCATGGATGGTTCTGACAGCTGTTCTTGCTCATCAGTCTGCGAATCATTTTCTCTGTCTGCATCTGCAGGAACAAAGGGATCTTCTGTATGAGATATGGCAGGATTCCCTTGCTCCTCTTCTCTGGATCTCCCTCCCGTAAAACGTCCGTGCACCTGTGCTTCTTCATCTGAAGAGTCTTCCTCATGTGGAGCCAGACCCAGGCTATCACTGGACATTTCATCACTACTGTCTTCATAAAAACAGAAACATATTTTTTAAGAATTTGTTTTTTTTCAACATATATAATCTAAAAAGAAAATTATATCTATAAAAACAACGTGACTTTCAAGGTAAATAGTATCAACACATTGACTGTCCTTAATGTATTATGCTTTGAATCACTGAAGCAAGGTTTTCATCTCTAAAATCCAATTAAAAATGAAAAAAGTGAATCTAATGTCCCTGACATCGCATCATGTGCATCAAGCTCTAAAGCAGGCTTTCAGTTCCAGCTATAGGAAGTGAAGGGTTAGAAGGATGCAAAGGAAGATGGAAAACACAGAGCTGAAGTGTGAAGTGTGACTGAGAAAACGTAGAAGCAAAAGGTTATCTATTTAAAGGCCAGATTTTAGCACACATTTTTAATTCTAAAGAGACATATGAAAAATAATCCCAGATGTTTTTTTGAAAAAGAAAATTGCCCTCAGCAAACCAAACCCATGCATCACTTCGGAATGTGCACACAAACAGACACTCATACAGCGTACTTCAGCAATTCAGTAAAAAACACTTTTACATGTGTATCTAGTATTCTAGAGTGAATGTGTGTGTGTGTGTGTGTGTGTGTGTGTGTGTGTGTGTGTGTGTGTGTGTGTGTGTGTGTGTGTGTGCGTGTGTACACCTGCATGTACAGTAAGAGAAATAAGTGTGTATCTGGATCACTGAATCCTAATGTGTGTGCTGTATACTAAGAGGAATTCAGGGCCATTATTTACAGTGTAATTACCTCCATGTATGCCGTAGCATCATGTCAGGTACTTAAAACCTAAAGAACACTTTTTATGGTTGGATCTAAATTGTCTTTGACAGCTCAGTGTTATAAAAGGAAACCATTATTGTTGAGATCCACAAGCATTTCATTCATATAAACTGCCTGCCAATTGAGAATTGTATTCAGGCAAAATGTAGCATGACAAAGTGTTCTATCAGGAATCACTTCACTGCAGAGACCTGTGCTTCTCCACCCATAACTAGGAATGTTTATTTCTTTCTTTTCTTTCTTTTGTAACCCAAATCTTGTTCCCCATAAATGATTGGAGATCATCTCCACCAAATAATACTGCCTTAAAATGCAAAATGTATCATATCAATGTATGAGATACAACTACAAATAGACTGCATGATGGAGGCATACTATAAATAGTAGTAGTACAGTGGAAAGTAAGGACGTTTAGGTGGATGGGTATATAACATATTTGCCTTTAGTTGCAAGATTTAGCCACAGTACAGCATGTATTGGTTTAAAACTGTTTTAACCATTTTTTTTAACCTGGCTACTTAGAATTTCATGCATGCCTCTTTGGAGATCACCCTGGTAAGAGAGTCTAACTGGTAAAGAATACACACAGAAAAAACAGACATGAGGACAAATTATTAATACAAAAAAGTCAGTCAAAAAAAGCTGAGTCACTGTAAAACATTTGAGAATAGTGTGGGTGGCTTTGTAAGATGTGACAACAAGAGTGATGAAGGTCAAAATTCTAGCAGCACTTCTAGTACCATAGAAGAGCAATTGAATTCTGAAATCCAAAACATTTGAGTCTATTATCATGCTGCTTGTCTGCCTTTGGACCCAAGTAGTTGTGGCCTTCAGCAGGTTGATCAAGAACTGTATTCAGAGCCCCAGACTAACTTTTTTCACTAGGAGCACAGTGGCCCCCAACTGAAAATGTTAGGGGCGCAACCAGAAAATTTAGGGGCACACACCATAAATCAACATGCTAACCAAATATTCACATCTCTACTAATTTCCACTGTATTACTAATAAATACTTTGATAATAGATGCAAAAATTACAATGTGCTGTTTCAAATTCAGTGTCACTTTTGAAGATGCAACATAAAATGTTAACCGACAGCACCATCGTTGTCATGAAAAACAAAATATATATATATATATATATATATATATATATACCAGCTCTAGTCTACAATTACAATGAATTCAACTTAAAATTAAACATGCATTGTTTAGGGTACTACTGAACCAATATTGGTACCGATACCTGAAATTCGGTTCCGTTACCCAATGGTACCTTTTTTTTGGTACTTTCCCTCTATAATTACAAAACAATTATTTCAGTTGTAAAGCATGTAAAGCACTTTGAGTTGCCTTGTTGCTGAAAGGTGCTGTAGAAATAAAGTTGCCTTGCCTTACAACCTCAGCCTGTCAGTCAGTCACCAGGGCACAGAAACCACTGTTGTACCTGCTTAGGAAGTGTAACGTCAACAGCACCGCGACCGCTTTCAGCTCTCCATTAATATCATATCGCAGCAAACGCTGTCTGCGTAAAGTTTTAAAAAACTGTAACCACACTTGAAACCACTTCGGCTCTTTATACTACCAACATTTCCGTGACTCACTGTGACAACAAAACTGCAGAGCCGACGTAGTTTGCACCGTCCGCAGCTATGAGAGGACAGATAAGCTTGAGCTTATGCGCTCTCAGGTACCGAAATTTCGACGTTTAACGTGTAAAAAATGGGGCAAATTTACTGGTTGCACATGTGCGACTGGATGTAAAATTCAGTCGCACACTCTCAAATTTTGGTCGCAAAATGCGACCATTTGTTCGCAGTCTGGAGCCCTGGTATTTAAGCATTACCTCTAGTTTTTGTTTTTTTAAGACTTTCAGTGATAAAGTCCAGCCAAAAAGGAGGCCTTGACAATAAAGTTGTTCTCGATAATACAACAAGTTGCTAGAGTTTTTCATATTCACTAATGACTCATAGAGTAGAAGGTGAAACTATACAAAAAAACCCACTTCTTTAAGATCTATGCCATGAGATTAGAGGTAGAGATGTTCTTTCCCAATTACATGATCTTAGTTGGAGCTGTTAATTATATGAAGTGTAAATTGGCAAATGTTTTTGGAATAATGAGGAATGAGGAACCAACTAAGGGACCAACTGAGCAAGGAACTATGTCACTGGTATTGACATGAATGTAGGAGGACTGAATTCTGATTTTATTTGTTGTTATTCATGAAAATAGTGAGTAGCTTTGTCGGTACCTGAAGTCCAAGTACAGACGCTGAATCACATTACTACAGTATGACAAAGTAGTGGTGTATCAAACAGTTAAGGAGCTTACGTATGGTGAAACAACGACCCCGTGAATGTGTGAGAACACCAATTGCAGCGTCTTCTTGTACCAAAACAAACATAGATGGCTTCCAGCAGCTTGTTTATATGCAGTGCAATTTGTGCTGTAAAGGCTAAAAGGAAGGAAAAAGTGCAGCAGTTGGGTGAGATCCTGGATGGAGAGGCGCAGACTGGTATTATTTCTCCCTTGAGCGAAATACCACCGCAGATGTCAGTCACAAATCTCAAACATGTTTTAAAATATATTTTTAAGAACTACTTGCAGTGACTGAAGACTCAAGATTAGAATCTTTACATATCACACACTATATGATTTTATCTGCTGACTGTCAACACCCGATGACCCAGACTGGAACAGACCAGGTCCAATTTGGTCCTATCAGTCGTCACGCCCAAATAATCAGCTCAACAGTCGCCATGCCTTTACATAATGCTTCCAAGAAACACTCTGGGAATTTTTGATACATAGTAAAATAGTTACTATCACTTGTAAACTTATTAACCATTAGCAACCATTTCATGATCAAAAAAAGTTAAAATTGGTGCTCTTGTCACCATCTCAACACTATGAATGCACACACAAATATACAGACAAAGAGAGGTCTTTATTGCAATTCACTTACCCGTGGATAGCTCCTCGTTCTCTTCCATTTGCACAGCTAAAGGGGGATACTTGATGACATCTACGAAATGTGATGGAAGTGATGGGATACACTGCATATCCTGAGTTGATTCATGTTCACCAGAGATGGGGGTAGAGGCCATAAAAATTGAAGAATCCTCTGTTTTTAGAGTTGACCCATGACTAGAATATGCATCTGGAGGGGACTTGTTAAATAGAGATGAACTGGATAGGGTTTTTACAGGTGGACCTGGTTCCAATGGTTTTGGTCGTGGGTTTGGACTGGAAGATACAGGTGACAGAGGGACAGAGAGAGCAGAGAGATGCTTCTCTGCTAGGAGAGACTCTGTGTCACAGCAGGAATGTTTGGATTGCCTTGGGGACTCCAGATTGCTTGGGGGCGATTGGGAAGGCTTCAGTGATGAGATTGATTCTGGGAATAACTGGGGAGATTGGGGTTGTTCTGGTAATAGAGATGAGTCTGAACCTTTTTGTAATGGGGTTGATTGGTAAACATTGGGCAATAAGGTTGACTCAGTGGAGCTTAATGGTGAGACTGTGAAGGTAGACCTAAGGGAGAAGGATATGGATGGAGAAGGGGAGAAATGCTCTTCTGGAATTGGAGGTCTGGTACTAGCCAAATGAGAACCATCAGGTGGATACAGGAGAGGAATCTCAGTTTGGGAATGTGCTAGGGAGGGGGAGGACAACAATTGTATTGATCCACAGTCATGTTTTGATTTATGGACATCGGGAGGGCATTTGGGCTTTTGTGACATTGAGGTTGGTGTCTTGATTGATGTTTGTGAAGTCCTTGAAATCTCAGCAGTGGTGCATGCAGATGGCTTACTTTTAGAGGACGATGCTGTGCCAAAGGTAAGACAAACAACAACAAGGACATTAGTTGCTTTCGCAGGCATGTGATCACATGTTTTTCATGAACACCGGTAGGGATTATTACATTTGTCCTTGACTAAGGCTGTGCTGCTCAATACTGATTTACAACTAACATCCAATTATGTCATTATATTTTTCATGGTGGCCAATATTTAATAGACATGATCAACTCACCTTTTTCAACTGACCTGCATGTGTAAAAGACAACAATGTTCTAACACCTGGAATGTCCATGACAAAACTAAGGGTGTCATCACAAACCACCACTGGTTCTTAGGCCGACTACACACTGCCTGCATGGCGTTTCTGTTGCGTGTCAGCTGCGTGGATTTTTTGTCTTTACACACCAGAAATGTGTCTGACGTGGCGCTGCTGCTGCTAGCCTTGTCTGTACACATGTATGTTTCCCATTGATAAAATGAAATACCATGTTAAATACAGACTGATTTGATTACAGCAAAGACAACGTCGGCAGTATTGACAGCAAAATAGGCTACAGAATATTTCGTTCTGTACTGACAGGTTTTTTTTTTTTATTACATTTATATCTACATTTATATCAAAGCCCAGAGACTTTCAAACATCAACATGTCATTTATTAATATTAATTATGTTCGTGTCAAAATGACATATAAACATCTTTTCCTATTTTATTTTGCCTGGAAACGCTTCCAACATGCTTGCGTGTCACGTGAAAAATAGTTGTTCTATTTCTAGCATGCACGTGTTTTCGTTGCGGCTCGAGACGCGCCTGAGATGTGCGTGCCACGCAGGCAGTGTGTAAGCTCTAACTGGTTAACATGGGAGCCGAAATATAAACGGACACGCCACGCAGCTGACACGCTCACGCCACGAAGCCAGTGTGCAGCCAGCGTTAGAGCTTATTTCATATGATACAGCCTTACTTACTGAAAACTGGACACGTTATACAGCCACAGTTATCTTTGTTTGATTAGACAACAACTGAAGTTCTGTATTTTGCTCTGAAATTTCAACCCAACGTTATTTACAAAATTTTTACATATATAATAATATCTAACATTGAATCTGCTTTCTGTAAAAAAAAAAAAAAAAAAAAAACTGTAGACAAAGCCGTTTTCATCCTCATAAAAAAAAAACAACACAAAGCTCACATTTCATAGAGTGTTCTGCTTGTGAAGTCTGAGGCTCAGATAGATAGAGCTTTTGAGCTGCTTTGGGTTGTGCTGGTACTGGAGACTGCCTGGATGGTTGTGCTGAACTGAGCTGAGAAGAGTAGTTGACTTTTGAGGACCCGTCGCTGATTAAGCCCACTTGGGGCACAAGTGTTAGTTTACTGAGGACCTGCTGATCAGAGGGAACCCTGTATGGGAAATTGAAAGGCTTTGTGTGAGAGAGAGTCCAGGTACACCTCCTTATGGCTACACATTAGTTTCCTGGCACTTGACATTGTTCTACTTGAAAATACTGGCAACCTTTTGAAAGATTTAACAGATTGTCTTTAATATGAAAATTCCTTATTAAACACTGACAGAACTGTAATGCCTGCTAGTAATGTTGAGATGTTTACGCCCCAATCTTTGACTATTGACACCAACCTCCACAACACTGCTCTTTCTATTATGTCGGGATGTCCATGCCCATATGTATCATATAATATATTAAGAGGTGACTGGATGTGATGATAATTCTCTTTTTTTCCTTTGTCTCAAAAGGAACAACAAAGCTAATTTAATCAAGTGGACACCCATTGTTCACATGATTGTTTACCAATTCCCTTGCAGTCTATGTATTAGACAGACGCAGCCAGTTAAGATTTTTCACACAGGCCAGTGTGAATATGCTAGGCACCTGTGAGGTCACAGTAGATACTTTTTTTTAAAACTTTGGCTCACTTTCTGTTGTTGTCTGTCCTCTGTTCAGCAACAAAAATCCCATCTTTGTCTCTCTGTAGAAAACAAAAGACAACAGTGTTGTCACACATGTGAATCAGACAAAGAGAGAAATGGAAAGAAAGAATATGGAGGGTGTGTGTGAGCCTTGTACGCAGGTTTGTGTCTACTCCCACATTTGCCCTGTTTAGATCCACTGTGTTCAGTGTGTGTTCATGTAGGTAAAACACGTTTGCTAAAATGAAATGCTTCAGTCATTCTCACCTCATCCAGGACTTCTATGACGAGGCACAGTTCAGGTGAAGTAATCTGAGGCTCAGTCCTGCCCCTGCTGACAGGGACAGCAAACAATGATGCACAGTAGCGATGGAAATCCTCCTCCTGAGCTATAAACGCGGGAACGCACGCACACACACACACACACACACACACACACACACACACACACACACACACACACACACACACACACACACAAGAGGGAGACTCATGTAATGTGTTGCAATGTTAGGGACAACGTAAAGTTATGGGCTGCTTTTTTTAGCTGTTAAGAACACATAGACATAGAAACTATTGATTAATTTGCTCTTTAATGCTAAAATGATCGTTGATTCAAGAAATCATTCAACGGTTGCATTGACAGTAGAATTTATACTGTAATTAAACATGCATACTGGACAATGTATCACTCACAGCCCAAATCTACAACCCCTCAGCATTCTGTTTGACCCTCAGGTCGACACTCAACTTTTGGCATCCAGCCAACTTATCTATCAAGCTTTGCTATGCTTTGGCAGCACTGAAGGTGACTCAAACTTGAATGACAACTGATGGACACAGCCATAATGAAAGCTAAACAAGAGAATCAATTTAAACTTGTTTTTATCACAGATCAGTTAATACCATATACAAATATTCACAATAACAAATATTCATAACACAATTTACCAGTTGAATTATACTTTCATCAAAGCAGTTTTTTTAAAAACATTTTTTGTCAATTCTTCATTCATACATCCACCTCCATGCTTCAGGTTTAAATTACCTCAACTGTCAGAGAGGCACTTCACTGTCACTTTTAATTGAAAAATGGCCAGGCAATTAGAGCTGGTTAATGTGATTGCTTACAATGGCATAAACCAAGTTAAAAAAAATTGTAACATACAAACGTAAATAGAAAGATGTGTGCTTCTTCTTGTTGTTTCCAGCAACTTGATCAGTTTTTTTACTTATGAAAAATGCCAGTGGACATGCTGGGACCCTTGATACCAATATGGACATTTTCTTGTCGTCCACCCTCTTCCTCTGGGAATCAGAGGTAAGGGTCATAGAGAGCTACACAATTGGGTCTGTATTCATTTATTATCTTGTTTCAGTTGAAAGGTGCTGGTGACACAGGAGGGGATAAACAGTGGTTTCTCTTCTGATGACAAAACTCCGCTGCATAAAAGACAGCAGACATGTGGTAATCTATAGTACTTGTATGTCTACATGATTATCTGTGTGCAAGTATTGATATTCAGCCTGTTACTGAGCAAATATCTACAGATAAGTTCAACTCACATGGTAATTTAAGAAGCGATACATATGTGGGACTACGTCCTCTTACCTTGATAGGCACATAACATATATTGAACATTTAAAATATGATTTGCTATACTTACACAATTTATAGTTAATTTGTTGTGACACTATAAATAACAATGTATGTTGAAATCTCATTTTCTTTGCCTTAAGCTGTAAATTGTTCAGTCTGGGTCTTTCTGTCGTACTACAAGTTACCTGTCTGTGCCACCTCCCTCTCTCTCTCTCTCTCTCTCTCTCTCTCTCTCTCTCTCTCTCTCTCTCTCTCTCTCATACTAACAATTCTTCTATCACATCACCACATGGGTCTGACAGCTCAGGAAAATGAGAATTTAAAACAAGAGAGAGCTCCCCACATGATGCCGGAAAACAGCTTTTATTATTCATGGGCACACACATAGCCCACCCTTTCATATTCAAAGACAGGAGAGGAGGACAAACTCAGCAGCCTGTAGTTGGCATGTGTTGGCAAAGTTTGAAGCAGGTGGAAGGAATAGTTTATCAGCTGCTAAACAGCTCTATATTTCCCAAAGACACCGCTGTCTTCCTCACATCTGCATATCACTGAAACAATGGAATGTCAATTATTAAACTGTGTGCAGAGAAATTAAATTCATGATTTGAATAACTGTGTTTTTAGTAGACAAGGATCAGTATATTTAAGAGCTTGAGTAAAATAACCACTTTAACTACAAATAGTTTGAGAAAGCTACAGAGATGTGATGGAACAAGAAGTTGCCTAAGATAAGTGCAGATCTGCCTGTTTGTCTTTATGTTAGGAAGTGTGACGCAGGAAGATTTCTGGTATACTTATATTTGTTTGATATATATTTTGATACAACCCTCCATGCCCTTGAAAAAGTATGACAAAAGTGTACCATACTCAGATTCACGAAACAAATTGTCAAAGTTCTGGGTGAATGTTGGGTTAATGAGAATTTTGCAACTAAGAATACTGGGTCATGCAATTGAAAAGGTTAAGAACCCCTCCTTTGGGGAGCTCCTCCAAAAGAGCATTTTTCACAAAATAAAACTATGTAACCACTTGCAACAAATGGTCTAATCCTCTGAAGTTAATGCCTCTGACTGAACTGAAAGCCTTCAGCCTCAAAAAGTCCAAGATCTGACGGAAACAGTCTGGTCGCTAATAGCTTTCTTACCATGTATCTAGAGGTTATTCTTGAATTTCATGCCTGTGTCTTGTGAAAAACAAGGAAATGTTGCGTAATCAAGTCCTTCATCAAAACAAATGTTTTGTTCTAGGTCACACAGGTAGCTTAAGGCTTATTTAAAAAATCAACCAGAATTTGGGAAGAGAGAGAGTGATTAGTATGTTTTGAATGGGATTTATAAAAAAGCAACCTATGGTTGAATGGCAGGCATTATTAAATATGCTGGGACAGTGAGAGAAAGACGTGAGAAAAGTACAAATCTGCCTATCTGTAAAAGTTGTAATACTTAGGAGATAGGAGCAGTTTCAAGCTGTATAGTTACTTTAGACTGTTGTTAAGGCATCACTGATGCATTAGACCAGACACAGTTTAGAGCTGCAAGAGATAGTTAATTCATAATACGTACCCTAGTCCTTTAAGAACACTCCAGTTACTAAAAAAATATTAATCAAAACTATAACTTTACTGTGTCAAATTTGGGTGGTTTCCTTGTCAAATATTAAACATTCTATGGGGAGCACAGGGAACCATTTTGACCTCAAATGATTTTGAAAGAAACAACTATTTGAGATAGACAGCTATGAGAAAAGGGGCAAGCAAGGACTTGCAGATCCTAACAAGGTCAGGATTGGAGTGAATGTTGATTGATGTGATGAGAGGCAGTTGACAGCCCCAGGGTCCAGAGGTTTGGAAGGGGAGAGATAACCGTGGTGTACCTGTCTCCTGACAGCCTCGGCTGGGGGCCAGACAGCCAGGACACTCCCCTGACTGATGAGCTCCAGGCCCTGAGCCTCAGACTACAGGCCAACCCCCACCCTCTCTCCATGCCCCATTCCTTACCCAGGCAGAGTGCAACCTGTCAGGCATGAGCCACCTCTAACGGCCCTCTGCCCACACAATCACAGCCAGTGATTACCCGTCAGACCGCCTCGGACGGATGGGCAGGCACTGATACGTCTGACCCGTAGAGAAGGTGTGTGTGTGTGTGTGTGTGTGTGATCTGTGAAACTATTTTATCCATAGCTGTTTCTTTAGTCTGAGAGCCTGTATGTATATCAGAAAAGTGTCATGTACAGCAAGAGCACTCAACACGTCAAAAGGTGCTAATGGCTAACAGTGTGTGTGTGTGTGTGTGTGTGTGTGTGTGTGTGTGTGTGTGTGTGTGTGTGTGTGTGTGTGTGTGTGTGTGTGTGTGTGTGTGTGTGTCATAAAATGTTTTACCTGTTAGGCTGCTTGCAGTCTTCTCCTCAGTGTTTGTGTTAGGTAGTGATTGTAAATCTGTACTGAAGGCCAACGATGGACGATAGGTTTCGATTGGTGTTCTGGAAACATAAAATGATAAATATACATGAATAAGGAATAAAACATAAACTCATACACTCTAGGCCTGACCCCAAACAAAACAATAATATTGACTGAGTAACAATTGTCTTATTTTCCTCTTTTCAGTCCCATGCTCTTTCTTTAACTCTCTTATCCTGAAACATGGATGGCTGAATGGATAGGTGGATGTATTGATGTTTGCATGGATGCTTTCTAAATTAGTTTTGTTCTCTTGTCAAATCATTCAGCTGTAGCTTTTTTTTGTAGTTTTTTTACAAAAAAGGAGAAAATGAGATACAGTATAACTGCAATGCAATTGAATGCAATTTGTATAATACTTGATTTTGGTTTAAAAGATCTCTAAAAGATCTCTCCTCTGCAATAAAGCAAAGTTAAAGCAAGAGGGATTTTGACAGCAATGAGCCCTTCAATAGGACCATTATTAGTGCTATATTTGCCTTGTGGACAGCGGCTTAGCTCAATCAAATATGACATTCGTACCAAAAGTGCTTTATGGAAGTCACAACATCTTTGGTGATATTTCATCCATTACTCCAACTAGCTAAGCTTCTATTTCTGTACTTGAAGGTAAAACTTTAGCTCTAAGTAAAGTAACTGTATGGCACAGGTCAAATTAGGTGCTTCAGACCGGTCCAACCTGTCGTTTACTATAAAACACAATTGACAGTTTATAGTCAAATATAAAAAAAGTTGAAGTCTCGGTGGAGAAACAATGTAAAGAAAACAATAGACGTGTTGACATTTTTGTTGATAGAGTTGTATCGAGGCATTCTGAAATCTACTGTGTATGCTCAAGCATAACAAATAGAGTTATTTTCAAGCTAATAACCTAATGGCTCTGCCCTTATTCCTTTCATACAAAGACTTGGAACAACATCATCCAATAATGGTTCTATGGCTTGTGTTATGTGCAGGCAGGTCACTGTGTCTTATTGTGTGTAGGCCTAACAGTGTGGCTCCCACATTTTTTACTTTGAGAAAGCCTTGTAGATGACCTGTACTTTAAAGCGATTACAAGTAACTATATGTCTTTTTCTTTGGATAAAAAATAACATTGGACCAGATTTAGGTTTTAAATTTGGCATTACAAGTAGGATGCAGTCAGGTCAGGTCTTACAGACGTAGCTCTAGGCCAGTTCAGATCTCAGTTATATGCCTGTTCAGACTTTTATTTCAGGGTTCAGTGCCTTGATCACAGATATTTTGACTCTGACAGTTGATGGAAGGGCTAGCATTCCCTGCAACACTGCCCAGCCAGCTCAGGAAATCAGATTGATGCCCCCCCCCGGTCACAAGCTTGCTTTCTGTAACTTGCACGCCACCCACAAATCTAACAAGGTGATAGAATTTATGACTCTAATATAGCTGAACACTTTTAGCAAATTCTTTTAAACTCCTTCCTCCCCCACGCTCCCTCCTCCCTTCACTCTCTTTCCCATTATTTTAGAGACTTGTTAAAATTCAGCCTCCCACTCTTTCTTTCTGCCAGCCAGTTAGTCTTTCTGTCTCTCCATTAAGCTCTGCCACCATCACCGCTGCAAGCTTATTGCACTCTAGATTGGCACGCTAGTCTATTCCAGAGTTAAAGGCTGCTACAGCTGGGGATGTAGAACATTCCAGCTCAGGCAGTCAGCAGGCCTAAAACTACAGTCTGCTCTCCTATCCTCTGGCCTGCTCTCCAGTGAGCTACTCAGCCCAAAAGGAGCCGCTTAAATAAAGGGCTGTAATAATGGGACCTGCTGAAGCCAGACCCTCAGGTAGTCTATTGCACAATAAGTGCTGAGAAACTCCTATTACACCAGTGGCTTATGTAGGCTGATTACAGAGAGGACGGAGATGCAGCAGAGGCATGTGTGGTGGTGGCAAGAGAAGGTGTGTGTGATGTGAGAAGTAGAGCTTGTTGTGTGTGTGTGTGTGTGTGTGTGTGTGTGTGTGTGTGTGTGTGTGTGTGTGTGTGTGCATGTGTACTGAAATCATCTAATGTTCATGGGCACATGTAGACATGAAGGTGAGAGAGAGAGAGAGAGAGAGAGAGAGAGAGAGAGAGCAGCGGTGGTCAAGCGAGGGGCGTGACACCCACACACTGCAAAAGAAAAAGACAAGAGAAAATACAGGCAGGGTATCTGCAGATACAGTCACCACACACTTCTAGTAGGTCATAAGTGATGATTGAGAGGAATAACTTTTGTATTAGTCTATACATTGTTTTTAGTAAAATCCTGCATTATATACACTACATCACAGCCTGAACTCGCCATTCTCTATAGTACTCAATCAACTTTAGCCTGACTAATCATAGATACAGTAAGTTTATAACATCTAAGCCCTCTAAGAAAAAGTTGTCCATACTAGAATACTTGGAAATCATCCAATTTTTTTAAGAAGCAATTGCAAGGGCTTAGAAACATCAGTTGGCACCAGGAAGGGAACATGAAGAAATCAAGGTAATGGAACAGCAGAGAGGCACTGAGGAGTTGTTTATTATATTGCTTGAAGTTGATAGAAAGCCCACTAGCACAACTAACTTTCAAGTTTCGATTTTTCCTAAAAATATCTATTTATTTTGTTATTTATTCATCAGTAGGCACTGCCTGAATGGATCCAATGTAGACACTTTTAGACAAGCTGTCAGTGCATACTGAGTATACTGCATACTAAGTATGTAGTATTAAGTACATGCGTAAAGTATGTAGAGCACAGCTTCACATGGAGCACTTTGCCTAAACCCCATGACAGAAGCCTCTGCTTTAGAATACGTGTGCATTCAAATTGTTGTCTGTCTTTCTGTGTACCTGCGGTGCTTCTTGAGAAGCAATCTATCCATGTAGGTAAGGTTGTTTCCTGTGAACTCCACCCTGACAGGTACCCTCCCTTCTCCCCCTTCTCTTCCTCGTCCTTCATCTCCTCTGTCTGGAGCGAGGTCAGCCTGGGTCGCCATAGCTGACACTGATACTGGAGAAAATTGGGGAAGGGGTGATAACACAAAAATAAAGTTAAGGTAAGAGAGAGAGGAGGAGGAGTAAAACACAGCCAAAAGGAAAGAGGGAGTCAGACAAAGATAGAAAAGAGAACAGAAAAACATCATACGCCAGCTTCTCAACACCTTTCTCAAAACACTCCCCTCATGAAGTGAGAAAACACCTTGTCACTGTGCCAAGAGTGTCAAAACACAAACAGACAGGAGAGAGCCCCCTGGGAATAAGAAAAAGATGTACACAATACAAAAGGAACATAGTAAGCGCATGAAAGAAAGGGAAGATAGAGGTAAGAAAAAAGTTATGATTGCACTCCAGACACTTTGGCAGTCCACAGTGGCGGCTTTAAATTGGGCCTGGGTGCCATTGGCCTGACAGAAATAATTAGGGCTGGAGGGGCTAGTAGCAATTTGCAGAGCAGAGCGAAGGCAGAGAGGAGCAGAGTCTGTCCAAGCAGTAAAGCAAAGAAAATAGGAGGCCATAATACACCTAGACACATACACACACAACCTGGAATAATAGCGCTTTTAATACACACCCACATAAACCTGGACACACAAACACTGTAGCACATGCACACATTTAGAAACCCAGTGTATGTGAAAAGGCATAAAAATTGCCTGACGCAGTGGAGCTTGTACACATACGCATACACACAACTGAGGCGATTAGTGCTGTGGTGTGGAGTAGGGCCACAACGAACACTCCTCTCATTATCTCAATATGCTACAGCCATGGATTACCCTCCTACTGCAGTGGTAAGCACTTTCTATAAGGCCTTAACAGATCAGAGCACAGACAGGGAGAGAAGGAGCAGGAAAGCTGAGGAGTAGGTGAAAATGGAATGGAAGGAGGAGAGCGGGAGAGAGGAAGAGCTAAGAAGAGAAGGATGTAGCAAACAAAAGTAGACAAAAAATATAAAAAAACATTCCTCAAGTATTACTGTATATATACATACAATGTTGACGTACCTGCACTCAAAGGTGAAGTCTGCGATTCTGGAGAAAGATTTTAATATTTGAACATAAGACCACAAACGGAAAAGTGTTTGTGTGGCTTGGTCCAAGCCACTTAGTTTGTTTCCCATTTAAAGAGCCAGGGCTGTGCATGAACACCAGATTACACACAAATGCACACAAATAACGGGCCCCTAGTGGATTGTGAGTTAATATTTGCTGCATTTGACAAAAACTGTATTAAAATTGCAGACTTTTTAAAGAGGAATTCCAGTATTTTGCAACCTGGACACAATATTTCCATCCATTTGTGTGTAGGTGAGTAATGTGAAGAAACAGAAAATTGATCCAGTATTAAGCAAGAATGCTGTAACCAGCAGCATTCTCTGCGAACCCTTTGGGGCATTAGCAATCCGTCAATGGACGCCCAGTAAAAATGCAAGTGTCCAGGTTAAAAAATACCAACATTCCTTTAACTGTTGCAATTTGTAAGGGAGACACTGTAGTTTAATTATTACTCATAGATTCATCTGATAGTTATAGGTGCTAGAATTAGCTTTTACATGCAAAACAAAGGAAAACGAATTAAACAGGATACTCTATATATTAGGGGTGTACGATTCAGAAAATGTCATGATTCGATTCAACATTGATTTTCGATATATATATATATATACATATATATATATATATATACATATATATATATATATATATATATATATATATATATATATATATCTTAGACATCCCTTAGTACATTCATGTGGATTTTTTATTTAGTTTATTTAGTATCTTTTATTTTCCATATTATTCATGTGGATCTGTTTGTTATTTTAACAGTTATGATGTATGTGTATATTGTGTGTGATGTCTGTAAACTACTGGGACCTTGAATTTCCCCTTGGGGATCAATAAACTATCTATCTATCTATCTATCTATCATGTGATTGCAGTAGACTTTTTTTTTTTTTTTTAAATATGAATCTAGTTTTGGAATTCTATGAATCGATTTTGACTCGGTAGAGCTTGAATCGCGATTTGAATATGAATCGATTTTTTTGCACACCCCTACTATATATACTCCACTACATGGAGCATTACACTAAGCACCACTTGGACCACACAACATACCACACCCTTAATGGGACCACTCTTCAGAATAAGTACTGTCATTTTCTGTTTCTACTTTAACTTAGATTAAAAAAAATTGAATGCAGAGCTTTGGCTTAAATCAAGGTAAGGTTTGCTACTTTTACTTAAAGTTCCACTAATCAATATTTGTATGCTACTACATAATTAATCAAATGACAATGGGTAATATGAAAGGGTTAATTCACAGTGACAACACAACACAGAGTTATCACCCAACTCCCTGGTGAGAGACTGACAAGAGGGGAGAAAAGGATGGGATACTCCAACAGTTTCTCAATACAAATTCAACATTATACAGTTAACATGCAAATTATTTGCTCTTACTTGTATTGCATTGCACTCAGTTGCACAGGTGTTCATGATATTCTTTCTAACCAACAGGTCAGCCTGTTATTTGTTACCTGGTTGTGCCATAAGCCCGATCCCTCACCCAACCTTATCCTGTGTGTATGTGTATGTGTGTTGGCCTGCAACCTTGTGTATGCAGATCACCTGGTCGGATGGGTGTCCACATTGCATCCTCACTCGTGGGTTCTCCTGCTTCATCACTCTTCTCTCCTCTCCACTGTTTCAGAGCTTCCTGGAAAGATCTCGCAGACTCCTCCTCATTGTACTCTCCTCTAAGAAGAGAGGTGGGAAATCCCCTCTCATCCTGACCCTCTTCAATCATTTCCACCTTTTCCTTGTCTCTGTGGTTTACAGCCAACACCTGCAACAAAAAAGAATATCTCCTGGTTTTAGTTAGTAATGGATGGCCAAAATATGGTTAGCTTCCCTAATGTATATGTATATCATTACTAAAGGTTAGCGCTACCATACATCACACAAATCTTGTTTTCTGATATACTAACAGAAAAATGTCAAGTGTATGCTTGTATACTTTCCCTTTGCAATGCTAAATATTAATTTGTTGATGAGTGCAAAATAACGGAAGAGACAGTAAATGAGATTTTGAATGCTGCAGGCACACTATTGTCTGCTGACTCTTCAGGCAAGGGCAAGGACATGCCTTTACATTTTGCACACAAGCAAGCTTGGCTGTGACCTTGGCTACACCTTTGTTGAGACACTGTTAAAAAGTGATGGGGACATGTTCTAAACATCTATCTTCATTATTAGACCTTTTAAAAAGTAGCTTGCTTGGACTAAACAAAAATTGAAATATTCTCAATGCAGTTTCTACTCACTCCAGAAAACATGTCAAATGGTGACTGAGCTCAATGCCTTGTGTTTCCTAATGATATATATTCATTTTCAGAGTAATATTAGTAGTAAAACATTTTTGAAACATTTATCACATTACATACGTGTAACAAGTGTCACACAGAACAAGTATATAATCAGTTAGCACTCGGCAGTAGTTGACATTTTCTCATCTCAAGCTCATGGAAATCATGGTGAAAAGATTAAGTTAGACTCCTCTATTGTATATAAAAGATTAGAAGTATTCTTAGAATTTTCAAATAGGAGATCTCAAGAATCTTGAGCGGTATACTGTGCAGTGGGTTAATATTTTTACATATTCAGCCCGTTATAGATAATTGGTGACATTTTAGGTCTTGGCTCTATCAGTTGAACACCAGTTTGATATATATAGTATACCGATCTTCAAAGGAACTTCTGATCCCAACTGTTTGATATGACTGCTGTGTGAAGAAGGTCAAATAAGCTCTGTGGTGTAAAGAGTCTGAAATGTCAATCTAACTGTTTTTGCCAGACCTAGACTGTTGGGGAGCATGTTTTAGTCCAAAGGTACATGCAGTTCAGGAGCCTGCCTGTAGATACAGCCTGTGGATACAGCGTCAATTAGGGTCTGTTTGAAGGCTTTTCAATTGACACACAGGGTGCAGAGGTAAAACTCACACTGTGCAAAGGCTTGTTTGACATGTTTCTGCTGATTTGTCACAGCAAGTAAACTCTAAATGGAAAGAAGTTAGCCAATAAGAGTCAATAACCATTTGGAGAAAATAAATCATACCAACTGTTGGTAAAAAGCAAATATTTTATGGATTGTCTTTTTTTTAAATGTTTTTAAAAATGTGTGGACAAAGTTGAAATTTGTAATGGCAAAATATGGCTAAACAGTAACATTTGTAATTAAAGATTCTGCACTGTTACCTAAAATAAAGTTCTTCTGTTTGTTGTAAAAAAAAAAAATATATACTAAATTGCATATCTATATTCTTGACTTGTGCTGATTTTAACCCAGTGCCTTTTACATTTAAAGCTTTGACCTGCTGTTTTTGTCCAGAGAAAACCTTTCTTGTGTTGTGTCATATGCTAATAACAGTAAGAAGCACAAGAAGGGCCACGCACCCAGATAGCAGTGTTAATGCAATTCCCACTGCCACTTGCAGAACATCTTTTAGTAACACTAATGACATCATTATTAACCTGTTATGTCAACATTTTCTTTCTCTTTCTTCCTTTGTGTCACCAAAAACTGAACACAATGCACCTTTTCGTGTTCAGTTGCAGGGGAGCAAAATCAGTGAATGGGTTGCCATAGTGATCCCTACAGTGTTGTGTAATGTGGTGTTAGGAGGAGTATTTGGATGTGTTTGTGCTTGTATATTGTGTATGTGTGTTCTGTTAGTACTGTATATGCCTAATTAAGTGACTCAATGTATTTCTACACAACTGTATTTTTTATCCTACACTCAGCCCTTGATCACATATATGCACGGTACAGTAAATGAGATCACAAACTCTATTTGTTGTACCATCCCAGAGAAGAATGCCGTATCTAGTGCTACTGGTCACAACCCCCAAAGGGTATCTTAAAATCTATCACGCATAAAAATAAACTTTACAAACGTTCCTTAAAAAACCCAACAGCTATGAACAAGGAAATATACACTAACTATAAGAATAAACTTACACATATAATAAGGAAAAGTAAAAGTAACCACTTTACACACCTCGTACAAGCATCACAGGGTGACTCCAAGAAGTCTTGGAAAGTGCTAAATGAAGTCCTTAACAAGAGCCATAACAGCACCGTGCTCCCAAATACTGCGGGCATACACTCACATTTAAGTAATAATTTCACTAATGACATTGATCTAGCAAATAACTTTAATAATTACTTTGTCTCCATTGGGGAAAAACTCTCACAAAATAAACCAACCTCAAGGTATGTATCTCTTTTAACCATTACTTGCCGGGCAACTATGTCGATTCCTTTTTTATGAAGCCAACTGACTGCAATGAAGTCTATAAAATCATTACAAACTTACGAAGCCCGTACACTGCCGGTGAGGATGAAATCTGTAGTAAAATTCTGAAAGCCATTGCACTTGATATCATGGAGCCACTTACTTATTGTATCAATCTTTCACTGCTCTCTGGAATTGTGCCGAAAAGGGCAAAAATTGCAAGAATTATACCAGTATTTAGATCTGGGGATAAAAATGATATGAGCAATTATCGTCCTATATCAATCTTACAATCTCTAAGGTCTTAGAGAGAGTAGTGTACAATAGGTTAAATTGCTACCTTGATAAGCGTACTACATGCATGGCTGTACTAGATCTGATTGAAAAGATCAATGATGCCATTGATAAAGGTGACTGTGGTATAGGTTTTTTTTATTTATTTATCCAAGGCATTTGATACTATTGATTTTGACATCTTATTGAATAAATTACATCATTATGGAAGGAGGACTAGCACTTAGCTGGTTCACAAGTTATTTATTTGGCAGACAGCAATATGTCAATATTAATGAACAAATTTCCATAAGCAAATCCATCAAATTTGGAGTCCCCCAGGGATCCATTTTGGGCCCTCTTCTCTTTATATTATATATTAATGACTTTGAAAGTTCCACCATGGTTTTACACGAAGTTTTACATGCTGACGACACTAATTTATTTATGTCACATAAGAGTCTAGTTGGAATGCAAGAAATAATAAATAGAGAGTTAAGAAATGTAGAAAATTTGGTTTTGGTGTAATAAATAACATCTTAACATCAATAAGACAAACTACATTGTGTTTCATTCCAACAAAAATCTAATTGAAAACAAGCATGTTTGTCTTAAAATAAATGAACAAATCAATGAAAGAGTAAACACCACTAAATTCCTCGGAGTCTCTATTGATGAATGTTTCATGTTCAAATGCCATATTGATCATCTAACAAAAAAATTATTTACTAAATACATTTACTCCCACACTCAGCACTTCTCACCTTATATAAAACCTTGTTTGAGCCCCATTTAAACTACTGTAATGTCATATGGTGTAACACTTTTCCCAGCCACTTGAAAAAACTACAGATTTTACAGAAAAAAAATCATACGGGCATTAACGTGGTCTGAGCGACGAAATAGAGGACGAGTGGGGGCAATACCCCCACTTGTCCTCTATTTCGTCGCCTTAGTTTATAAAGGCTTACCGAATATAATGTCTTTCATAATGCCTGCATGCTATTCCAGGTCATTCATAGGTTAAACTACCGATTGTGTGAGCTTATTCCAATCAGTCGTCCCCTGCACCCTTATGACACAGGGGTAAAACACCTAATCACTGGCAAAAAACAACGGCTAAAGTGTACAAGCCTGAGTGTAGTTTGTAGGGGACCGCAGATTTGGAACGAGCTTGAGGAAAACTTGAAAGTGTCGCATTCCGTCTCCATCTTCAAGGAAAAATTGCTCATAACATATGATTGTTGATTATTCCGTAAGTGCTATAGTTTGTGCTGGGATCGTCTGTTTGTTTGTAGTATTTGTCTATGTTGAGTCAATTGTGACTGGATTTGTTGATTTTGTTAAGTGTCTGTATTCTGTTGTATTCTGGATTTGTCTATTTTGTGTCTATGGTAAATTGAGTTTTTAATTTGTATATTATCTGTTGTTTGTTTATTGTTATCGGGCCCCCTCCGAAAAGCTTTTAGTATCTTATTTGGGGTTCCCCATTTCATGCGGTTTACATATGCTCATTGTACCTTCTGAAATTGTGTTTAATGATACATTAATGGCGTGTGAAATAAAGAGTGTGATATGCAAAAAGTGGTGTATATGACTACATATGTAACAGTATAGATTACCACCTACCTGGCTGGAATTAGGGTGCAATTGCATAGGTTTTGCCACAGCCTCTGTTCCTTTTTCTGGGCTCTGATCTCCTCTTCTAGTAATTGCATTAGAATTGGGACTGGGATTAGGATTAATAAAGGTACTGGGATAGGAGCTAGGATTAATCTGTTTCTGGAAGCAGCTGACCACATCTCGAGTGCTCACATGGGTCTGTAAATCTTTCTGTAAAAGAAGGCCATAGTATATGAGATTAGATCAACATTGTTGTTACTGAGAAAAATGGAAGCAGCTGGCATTTACATACATACTTACACTTACACTAAATAAAATAATAATTTGCATACATTGCATAAAAGCAAGAGATAATACTGCATAGAAATGACATTAGTCAGTTATTACTCAAAGCTGTGCATTTTGTGTGAGAAGAATAAAGCAACAGGACTGAGGCGGTAGCCTCTTCATCAGCATGGTTGCTATTGTCCCCACTGTCTACAACTGTGACCAACAACAACAACAAAGCGTCAGAATTGTCAAACAGTAGACAAGAGATGAATCAGTCACAACTTTACCACAAATGTTCATAAAATTAAGTATATTACCAAGCAAGTTCTACTTCATTTACGTAACGACATAAAGGCAATGAGATAAGGCCACTATAGACAGTTGCCATGAACCCCATTTAGAGGGTACAACCTAATCATTTTAAATGCTAATACCTACATCACTAGCATAACCTTGAAAGTCACAATGATGAACTCAATTTTATAGAGTTTAATGTATGCACCTTTATTTTATGTAAATGGCACCACAAAGAACCAAGCTAGTACCACACTTTATATGTATATTGCCTTTACACTACATACCATTTTAACCACAAAGCAATACGGATCTATTGAGAAAGTATATCCAATAATGCATCACACACACACCAAGCCTCCTTTAGTTTTTTCTTTTTCTTTTTTTTTTTAAAACATTCATTCACACAGAATGTGATCAGATATCTCCATATTGTACTTATGGACAAGAGAAAATGGAAAGCACACTTCATGAGTGCTAATTGATTTTCTCTATTCCACAGGCTGTTCTATTCCAAAATTCATTATTCTGTTCCATGAATCACCACGGGCCAGTAGGGCAGCTGAGGTTAACCCGTCTGCAGACTGTTATCCTGTCCTTGATGATGTCCAACAAAAACACACAAACATGTCATGGAAATGGGGAGGAACTGAGACACCGAGATCTTGAGAAAGACAAAATTACGGCTAGGCTAGGAAGCTACAGTATCCTTTTTCTCATTTTATGATAGATATTATTGCTGGCCATGCAGCACCTTCATGGAGATTACGTTTTCTGCCAAGATCTAGCCCAGTTCTGCAGGACACTAGCAACCTATTGAGCAGTGGAGTTTTAGGATCACTTTAATACTAGAAACACAATAAAATTAGTTTTATGAGCCCCTTCGGCCCAGGGACCTTTGTGATTATCTTGGTAGTTTTACCCATGTGGGTGTGATACATCTCTAACAAATATGCACTAAATATGCCACATTTAAAGGAGGCCTGTTGCAGCATAAGATCAATTTACACCAGACATTTTCCTCTGCAGGACAGAAGCACAATCAAATGTTTGTCGTCTTCTGGTCGGGAGCTCTTTGTTTACGCCTATGAGGGATTCTGCATCTGTTCTAAAACAGTTGCACACATTAATAATGCCATTATGGATAGATTAATCTGTACGTGGCCAATCTGGCAAATACAGAGACTTGTTCTTGGTCTAAAAATATATCTGATCTCATCAGTGATAAAAGCAGAGTATAGTTCATTCAGTGACACTCTATCCATATGTTGAATTAGTTAATTTAGTATCTCGTGGGAGGGAACTTGCCCATGGCCATGAAATCTTTAAGAATCAAATCTTTGTCTGCAAACAATCCCTTAAGCCTGGGTACATTTCTTTCCTCATCTTAACACCCTCTGATTGCAGATCTTTGCATCGCAAGAGGTTTGCAACTGCTGAAGCTATCTATCTTGCCCCTGTTGCCCTGTTGTCCTTGTCTTTTTAGTCACCAGCCAACTGTGCTTATAGGTCACATTGATGAAAACTTAAGGCCTGGGTATGCTTCAAACTAAGAGCTAGTCAGATCATCTAACACATCTAAAACCGCTTTCCTGGTGGCATAATTGGAAGGGGCTAAGTCCGACAAGTACTTTTACTTTTAATACTTGAAGTACATTTTCCTGATGATTCTTACATACTTTTAATATTTTTTCAATACAGAGTATTTTTACAGTGCGGTATTAGTACTTTTAATTAATTAAAGGATCTGAATACTTCTTCCACCACTGCTAGATAAAGTGGGCCAACATTATGTTATCTGATGTTGTGGACACAAACCCATCTGAGTGTTTGGAATAATTTCATTTGAATTATTTATTACAGACCTCAGACTGGATATACAGTGCAACATCACACATTCATCAACTCTGAATTGTGCACAAAAAGATTGTCAGATAATTTAGGGTTGAAGTTAACACATTGCCACACGTTAGCATTTAAAATGGGCAACCCCTACTATACTGTACCAGCTCCAGAATGCTGTTCAGCAGTTGAACGAGCACCTTTAACTTGCCTTTTAAAGGGGGGCAAGGGAATAG
>NC_135857.1:21324331-21329331 GCF_031162955.1 Sander vitreus
CCTACAGCTGCGACATTGCCCTTTAATGGCCCCATAAAACAGGGCCTAATTTCCCGTCTCAGGCCTGAGGATAAATTACAGCCACTCCCCAGGGACTAGGCATCCCTATCAGGCTGCATGCGGCATATCACTGCGTTCTCCTGTGCTACACAGAAGGAAATTAGGTCCCTTTTTGCCAGGATTACTCTGGAATACAGCACAAGGCTAGGCATGCAGTGTGTTTGTGTGTGCATGTGCGATTTTGGTAAAGTGCCAGTATATGTGAGTCATACTGTAGTTTAAAATAAGCCCAGATGTGTATATGATTGTGTGTTTCTGTGTGTGTCTGCGCATTTGTGTGCTTAAGTGCAGTTCCAGACAGAATGGCAGGGACAGAGTCATAACGCTTTCCATTATTGCCATCATTTTAGGGCCCAAGGGCTATCCAAAACGTGTGTGTGTGTGTGTGTGTGTGTGTGTGTGTGTGTGTGTGTGTGTGTGTGTGTGTGTGTGTGTGTGTGTGTGTGTGAATTGTGTGTGTGTGAATTGTGTGTGTTTAGCCTATGTGCTTGCCCAGACTACTATAAGCATTGCCATTAAGCCCATCACTATGGATGCATTCGGGGCATTGGGCCCTTCATTGGACAATTCAGCGTCATCATCATCAAATGCACTATCAGGCAAATTACCGCATTACATGTTAACGCAATGTGTGTGGTGCGCTTAAAATAACTAACCACAACAAAAATGGCTGTCAGTTCAATCAGTTCAACTCCTCCCTCTCCTTCATTCCCTCTATCAATCTCTGTCCCTCCCTCATCGCTCTCGTTCTCTTTCTCACTGTGAGACATCACATCACATCATTCAGCGTTATTCAATACTAAACTTTGCTGGCTTCGCGGTCAGACATACAGTAAGAGCCGTATTACACAAGCCGCAGAAGATCTAGAAGGCGGAGATGTGGGAGTGACTGGTCATCAAGCATGTATTACTCAGCTCAGTTTGCCACAGTCCATTATACACACACATGCATACACCAACACACATACAGTGTTGCTCTTTATTTCTCTCTCTCTCTCTCCCTCTTGTTTACACATACAGTTGCAGGCCATAGTCCCTCCTCCTGAGCAAGAGTGGAGAAGAGCAAGAGTGAGAAAGAATAAACAACAGTGCCCTCAGAGGTCTAGAGTATCAATGAATGGATCCAGCTAAACTGTTATTAGTGCAAACACAAACACACAGAAAGACCAACAGATAGGACAGCAGGGGCTTCAGCGAGAAAGAGAGAGAAAGGGAGAAGAGACAAAGACAGATAAACATGATGGAGGGAGTTGAGAGAGCAATAAAGAAACAGGCGGGGATATGGCAGAGGGAAAAGGTAGGAGGAGAGAGGAGAAAATGTGAGAAAGAAAGAAAGAAAGAAAGAAAGAAAGAAAGAAAGAAAGAAAGAAAGAAAGAAAGAAAGGGTAAACATGTGATGCGAAGAGAAAGTGGGAAGCAGGATGGGAGCAGGAATCTGGATAGTAGAGGGAGATAAGCACTGATGCAGGAGAGAGTGGGAGAGTGAGAAAAAGAGAGAAGGGAGAGAGACAGAAAATTAGAGGTTCAGAAATGTAGCTATGAGTGTACGTAGGTCAAGGTATTTGACTCGGGCCAGATGCATAAAACTCTGTGTAGATTCACTCATTCTTCATCAGATGTATAAAGCTTTATGAAGCTATAAATCTCAAACATTGTGGAACTTGGAGCATGTGCACAAGCCTTATTTCCACACACACAGTTATCCAAAATGGATTTATTCATTTATACATCTGGCCCCTGGTATTTTTCAGCATGTGTAAATGTTTTTGTATCAATCAGTGTAACATATCAATTTACAAATTAACCTAGAAAAAGCATGCCTCCAGAGGAGTGGTGTGTGTCTTTTTTGTCAGTTAAAAAGCTTGCCAGGTTAATGTTTGATGAGTGTTACTGAGCTTTATATCCAGAGAGGAAATTCTGTAACTGCCAAACACAGGAGTTACAAACATTTCAGCCATATAGTGTCTTCTGTGTAAGTCTATGGCTGTTCATTTGTGTGCTTACTAGTCCTGCAGTTTTGACTTCACATTGTCCACAGTATGTTCCCCTCAGCCTGTTTTTTCTTGTCGTCCGACGACTGATGGTATCAGGTGGAGGTGGAGGCGGTGGCTGAGGTGGGGCTAAACAGAGCAAGTATACTGTTGTTAACACTTGGAAAGGGGATTTCATTCAATATTATTGAAATTTAAAGTGACACTTTGCCAATTTTAAACCAGCTCTGTGTCAAGGCAGTGTGGGCAGTTGTTTAGATGGAGCTCCCCGCAGAGCGGAGCAGCGGACGGTCTGCAGAGATCGCGTCATCCAGCGGATCTCGGCAGATTTTCGCTATGCTAGGAGTTCCGTGCACTGGTGCCACGGGGGGAAGCCAAGCCGTTCTAAACATACTGCACACACTGCCATGACACAGAGCTAGTTTAAAATCAGCAAAATATCTGTTTAAATGATCTCTATGTAAATTAATTTCTGCCCAGTCCAACAATAAAGTGTGTGTGTGTGTGTGTGTGTGTGTGTGTGTGTGTGTGTGTGTCAAAAATACAGTACAGTACAGTACATACAGCAAAATGCCACAAGAATTAGAAGTGCGTGTAGTTTTTGTACAAAAAACACAAAAAATCAACCTGCTTATCTTCAGCCACTGTTGTGAAATGTAGTATATAGTAAATAACAACAAAATGCAATGGATATCACCCACAGTATTACAATTACAACTGACTGTATACTCCAAAACTGTTCCTTATAAAATGCATTTACTGTTGCTGTATACATTTAACACACATCAGCACATTTTTAAACATTCTGATTCAAGGTGCAATTTTGTGCCTCAGGCATGTCCCACACATTAATAATTCTGCCAAGGTATGCTACTGGTTACAGAGATCAATCTTCTCTAACAAGAGAACTCCACAGTCTGGCCCCTGTAATGCCAAGTATCCACCTTACTGAAGTAACCGTGAGCAAGACACTGAACCTCTACCAGTTCCCAGGGTGCTGCTCTGTAGCTGCTCTTGAATGCTAACCTACATGTGAAAAGTAGAAAGAAATTCAGTACAGTGTAGTGTATCAAAGGACCCACGGTTTTTGAGAACACATCCGTTTATAGTCTACCTGGGTAACCCACAGCTGAAGCCAAGGTTGTGGTTGTCGACTACTCACCTGTCAGTGGCTCATCCTTCAGCACTCGGATTTTCACCTTGCCTGCTGACAGCTGTTGAGTATCACATCAGTTCAGCAACTGTTTGTGTGAGCTCTCTGTTCATATAGGTGTAAGTGCAGTGTATGTTTGTTTATATGTATGTATGTAAACTACTCTGTGGTCATCCTATATCATTTGCACTTTTACATCACTGCATTTGCAAACAAATAAATAAAAAAACTTGCTACAAATGAGGTTTTTGAATATAAAACGAGTTAATCCATTCTTCAATTCAATCATGCTTGTTCTTTTTTACTCTCAGGCAGTGTAAACTTTAGAACATGAGTTACTTTCTAGTGTTAACCCCAAGGCAACATGCTTTCTCTTCTGAGATATAGAGTAGGGCATGCACTAGAGGTGTTGAAATTAATCAAATAATCGATGCATCGAATCGTGGACATGGACGATGCTGCATCGATAATCGGCCGGGCCATAATCGATTATTTCTGTTTACAATTTATTGTAGACCTAACAACATTTCTGTTTACATATTATGTTATGTTTTGCACATTCAGGAAGTGCCATGTGCTCAGTGCTGTAGTTTTATGTATCCAATTTATTTAGTATTAGAGCACTGCAGAATGTTTTGTTTTTGAAGCTTGAAAAGCTATGAATTAAATACCCTATATGGCTTTAATAGAAAAATGTATTTGACGCATCGTGATGCATCGAGATATCGAATGACATGATGATGAAAAGACATGATAATCGTAATCGAATCGGGAGATCAGTGAAGATTCACACCTCTACTATGCACAGTGTACTAAAGGAGTGGTCATACACTTTTGGTATTTTTTAATGGATGCAGGAACATGGTTCATACAAAGCATTCAATGAAAATAGGAATTAGGATACATCTATGACAGTGCAGGTAACCCTCAAGGTCATAACCAACAAGAAAAAGCATCTCAGAGTTTAAGGAATCAGGCTTGAGAACAAGTGATGTATGTTCTTTTCCAGTAGCAATTAGCATGTGAACAAATGTGTAAGTGAACTTACTAAATATTATAATCATCTTACATCAATTAAATGTATAAATGCACCGGTTACAACCAAATTACCACATCATACACACATCCCCAGATGTCTAGCTAGATTTCCCTTGTACCTTTTGGAGTCGGTTCTCCTTGTTCTTTTTGGCGCCGTTTGTGAGAGCATTGCTGTTTAAAGAACCACATTGTCCAGACTTCCATCTAAACCCTCCAGAATGCCTGAACAGACAGAAGGACAAAGGGAGAGAGAAAGTTTTTTATTTGGCAATTGGAAACCAACAATCTTGAAATACAATTTCAAATCCCCTCAATCCCTTTGAATTTGACACACATATCTACCCATTGCTACCAGTATCAATAGCTTTCACATTTCGGAAACAGAGATTACATATGTTTCTGTCCTTGATTTGATTTGTTTAAATGCCTTTTTTTCATGAAGACATACATGCCATATCCATGAAATGTAACAGTCACTCGGATATTGATTCTACATTAGAAGATCTGGATTTGGGAGCTGAAAACATAATGACCCTTCATTAACAACAAAATGCCACACAGGCACAGACACACACATTAAAACACACATAGTTTTTCTCTGACAAATTCTCATTATATTTGAGGGCTTTGATATAACTGCTCATGTACCATACAGTAGTTGAATAAAGCGTGGTGAATGGAGATTGATTCTTTACCACTCTAACTGAACAGAGCAAAATCATTCTAAACCTGTATTAGACTTGTAAGATTTTAGAATA
>NC_135857.1:21331831-21354331 GCF_031162955.1 Sander vitreus
GTGTGTGTGTGTGTGTGTGTGTGTGCGTGTGTGTGTAGCCGACTCTAAGACGAACAATTCATCTGGTCTGGGAGCTCTGCGATCTAAGAGACAAGCAGAGAAAGAAAAACTGAGTGGTGCATAACACAGACACACAGTACACTGAACAGCCAGAGCATAAATCCCAGCTTGAAGATCTACAGTAAAGGCTTGTCAAAGACACACTTGCATGTTCTGAGAGGAAAAGACAAGGAAATGAGGAAGCTCAGAGAAAATCCAGGTAAGCTTCACATCATACATCAAAACACATGATTAACCGCCGAACACCTCCACCTTGCCGGCTTTCTCCCATGTCAATCAGAGAAGAACTGATGAGAAACTGTTTCAACTTCTTCATTGGAGGCGTACAGATTAATTGATTCAAACTGTTCAGCTGGCTTTTACTTCTATGAGACTGCTACATCACTACACACAGGCTTCAGATAAAAGGGAGGAGGGAACTGCAGCTGCATCAATGTGAGGTTCAATTGTGAAAGCCTGACGGGACATGTGTATCTGTTTTATTTTAGTACCTGATAATGTAATTAACTCCATGACTGCCTCTCTTCAATCCCAGTTGATGTGTTTTCAGCTTCATCACATCTACTACAAACAGTTTTCGTCTACCGTCCATCCTGTCATCACGTCGACCAACAGACAGCAAATATACAACACAAACTGAGTTAGGAAAAAGTGACAAAACTATGGCCGTATGTTAAACTTAAAAGGCAGTATAGTTAAATATAAAGGTAGCACAACTAATCTTCTGACCCATCTCAACTGACACAACGGACTTGTGGAAGTGGAAGTGGAAGTTTTAAGGGGGGAGAAATGGGACAGAACTTTAGTCTCTGCTTTCTCTTTTCATCTGCTCCCAGCAGTAGAGCTAGAAATTAAAAAGGTGTTAAAATGTTCGACCATGCTCGCCTTGACAACAGCTCTGCACAGTCAAGACTGATTAGAGACACCATTGCACATCAGCAAATCATTATTAATCAACAATGGTCTATCTGAAAGAAAAGTTAAATAATGTTCTATTATCAACAGGAAAGTAAAAACCACCAGTTACCTCTCAGCCGCATCATATCCTGAGTACACTATTTCATCTACTTACACATTGTAGTTGAGCCAGCTGAGTCTTTCTCCTATACACATACACAACCTCTCACTATATCTTTCTACCTCAAGCTGGCTCACACACAAATGTAAAATATTTCCCAAGCTAGTAATAGTTCAAAGACCTGCAGGATTCCTGCAGAGTGGCAGAGTTGAATGTTTCTTTACTGATTAAGGAACACAAGACAGAACCAAAAAAAGTGTAGTACTCTCTTTAACATGCAAAGTGTTCAAACACACACACACACACACACACACACAAACGCAAGTGCCAGTATTTACGGAGGACTGGTATCAAAAATACACACAGGCAGCCATGCACAAACCTTGTCGTATCTTGGGGCTGGTGGAGCGTTAAAGGTTGCAGTACTTCAGTGGGACAGAAAACACTGTGTTTATGTGCTTATCATTTGTGCAGCCTGGACAAGACGGCCCTCTCCCCATACTGATGTATGGCTTCTTAATTAGAGAATGTCCTTGTTTGTGATGATGTATGAATTTAAACCAATAGAAATAGATCATGTGGAAACTCATCATTCCTCAGCTATAAATCACTGATATTGTAATTAGCAGTAATGCCTGTAAATGTGTTTGTGTGCAAGCATGTGTGTGTGTGTGTGTGTGTGTGTGTGTGTGTGTGTGTGTGTGTGTGTGTGTGTGTGTGTGTGTGTGTGTGTGTGTGTGTAACTTTTTTCTGGCTGTTGTTGTTTAAAGGAGTCCGTGTGTAATATACATACTCTGCTTCTCCTTAAAGCTGTCCCTGAGTTATGTGCTCATGTATTGTGTTATACACCCCTATTACGCTGTTCTCCATAACTTCACATTGGATAACACATCTACAAGTTATTAATGAAATGAGGTAAACTGGGAATGGAGAATAAAACAATCACATTAATAACCAGTGTTTGTTTGCATTCAGCAAATTAATGTCTTGCTCACACAGGCTGGGATGCCCCTCAATCTGAATTTGTTAGATAATAGTCATAATAGTAGGCCAGGAGAGAAAAAATAAACTATTTTGTGTGTATGTGTGAGGGAGCTATCCAATCCATTTTAAAGTAATGTGAAGATGTGCATGCATTTTAATAGCCTTATACACAGACACTCACACATGTATGTATGTGTGTCTCTGTGCGCATGTGCCTGTTCACTGTGTGTATGCTGTCCCATTAAATGTAAGCATGCCATAAAACCTTATATCCAATCCTAACCAAAATCTGATGATGCCATCTCTCAGTGTGACAGCCTTTCTACTGTATATAATTAATTCACACTGGATGCCCATGAATCAGTCACAGTAGATATAGCCCTATGAATATAATGACTGAGATATAGCTACAACCACTTTACAGACAGTGTGTATAAGTAAAAACATGTCCACTGTTGTATTCTGCCCACTGTTAATCATCACGACAAAAAAACCAAATCATCATAATTCAATCATAATTTATTTTGTCATGATGACACCTTCATTTGACAAGAACTCAGAAATAGAATGGAATGTGTCGAGACAGGTCTGTTTCGATTGCTTATGATCAGTTTGCACAGTGACTCAGTACTCAATTTCATTACATGCAGGCCTGGCTTTACAGGAGGAAAATACATCTACCTCAAAGAAAACATGATCACACTGTGTTCCTGTGCGCGGATTTTCGGCATTTCATACTACTCGCTACCGTAGTCGTGCTGTGATCACGAAAGATGCTTCCCATTGAAATACATACGTTTAAAATACGTGCTGACCACCACGAAATAAACGAGATAAACGTGTCCGTGTACACGAATCAATAGATTAAATAACGTGACCATTTCACAAACTGCCGTGAGACTGGGTTGAAACAATACAGAAGGCCACTTTTCTGCGTACTGTACCAATTCAAAGTCCACATCTAGTGACTTGTGGAGATTTAGGATTATCCAAGTATCCCAGAATACATTTCGCATCAACCGGTGTCGATGGCAGAGATTTTGAGCCAGACTCAAAGCTGTTGTAATTTTCATTATCGGACTGTTATTATATCACTTTACTTAATTTTGGAGGAATAAAATGAAGGTGAGAGAGTTACCATCTCGATTTCAAATATGTGCAGGGCAGGTGCTTGTGATATGACAGCTAACTGAACAGTATCATGGGAATATCATATAGTTCATCTGTTTATAAAGTGTGATTTTTAAAAGCTTCTGGAACAGCACGCTCTGCTGAACTAGAACTTTCAACAAAACTGAAAATTACTTCTCACCTTTATCACTTAATGTGATCACTGTAATTCTCGCCTTTATCAACGCCTTAGCCTCTCAAAATGATATTATATATCTTATATATTTATAGAAAAAAAGCATTTGCTGGGCAACACTGCGCCTATGAGCCTGTAAATTCCCTGCAATTACTCTAAAGAGTTGCAACAGTTCATGTATGGTATATTGCAAACAAATTAAAGCCTTATTTAAAATACAGCGGCAATTACAGGGGCCAAACAAAAACATGTCAGGCAGACAAGTACAATCTGTTTTGATAATTTGGGGAAAATAAAGAAAGAGAAACAACAACAAAAATAGATATTTGGGGCAATACTTTATTAGCTTTATTTCAAAGCTTAGCTCCCCTATGTATTTTACTGCATCATTTCACTGGTCCAGTGAAGGCAGAATATGAGTGAAGTTGCATACAAGGTGACCAAGTTTAGGTAGGGCTCCACTGACCTTTAGAATAGTCCACTATGTGAGCCTACTTCTTATTAGTGGCTTTTTCAATTCTCTGACTGCTCCTTTTTTCATTCCATGGCAACCTTTTCTTGACCTTTATAGGTAGAGAAGTCATTGACCTCCCCCTCTCACTCATTTAATCCCCTCCTCCATCTATCTCTATTACTCAGTGTCTCTCTCTACTTTGTTTGTTGCTTGAGCTTTTACAGCTGTTGCAGTCTTCTTCCCACCTTCTACCTCCCTCACTGACTCCTGTCTCTCCATTAGTCACCTGCTCTGTTCCCTGTGTTTAGCTATGACAGTCTAGACTTGATGTTTTTTTTTAGCATTTATACGTTAAGCCTCTTATGTCCCAAATCGCTCTGTTCACCCCTCAGTCCCTCTTGCTTGTATCGACTATTATTACAGCCAAAATTAAATAACTCTTTTTTTTTGGCTTTTGTGTGTGGCTGTTACATGTGGTTACAACTCTTCAGTCAGGTTCACGTGGTTAGGCCTGCCATTTTCTTCCTTATTTTGTCATGGCTAACGATGGAGAAAGTATTGTGTATTGTGATGGCAAAGAAAGAAATAAAACAATAATTCTTTTAATTTCGAAAAAAGAAACTGTTAACAGGAAAGCATTAGAATCAGTTGAACATATTTCACAATTGTGATAGCCAAAGACAACAGAACCAAATACTCATTTTAAACTTAGTTACACATCTCTGTCATAACCACTACTGGCTGTTTTTTAAACAGAATTTAAAGCGCCCATATTATGCTCATTTTCAGGTTCATAATTGTATTTTAAGGTTGTACCAGAATAGGTTTACATGGTTTAATTTTCAAAAAACACCATATTTTTGTTGTACTGCACAGCTCTCTCTCACTGCTGCAGATCCTCTTTTCACCTGGTCTCTGTTTTAGCTACAGAGTGAGACCTCTTTTCTTCTTCTTCTGTACTATCTTTGATTGCACTCGCACATGCGCAGTAGCTCAGATGTAGATCATGTCAGCTAGCTAGCTCCATAGACAGTAAAAGAGAGGCTGTTTCTCCAACTTTATTAGGATTAAACTTAAAGACTTCTAAATGAGGGCGGACATGTAAGTAGTTCTTTTGTAGATTATGGTGAACTTGTGTGTGTTGTAGCAGTGCTTTGCTATTGAGAACGAGGTAGCATGCTAGCGTTAGCATGCTAACACTACGAGCTAACGGTTGCGGTTAGCCAGCTCGTTTTTTTAAGTTTGTATGTGTGTGGAAGCACCAGAGACACAAAAGAACACCCCAAATCCCAGAAAAAGTGTTTTTTTCATAATATGGGCACTTTAAAGTGACCAAATGTAACTTTTTAATGTTTCTGAAACTGTGTAACTTTTCATCTGATACTGTTACAGCAAACGAGACTAACAGTATAAAGAATGCTATTTTTATATAGTTTTTATTAATGCCTCTGCCCGGGTCCGATTTTTACTGCAAAGTCACAAAATGATTTACGGCAGGTAGACGGCGCTACAGTAACACATTTGGACGGGTCGCAGTTTTCGGTGTAACACAGGAAAAGTCTGTGTTAGTGAGTATGCAGGTAAAAGTTGGAGGAGATGTCTTTATATAGG
Source organism: Sander vitreus (assembly GCF_031162955.1). NCBI lineage: Eukaryota > Metazoa > Chordata > Actinopteri > Perciformes > Percidae > Sander > Sander vitreus. The sequence continues at coordinate 21,337,265 of NC_135857.1, forward strand.
CCTAATTGTATTATAATTGTATTTGAGAAGTTATCTGCTGTAGTTATGGCTGATACTGGGGCAAGGCCATCACAGGAAACAAGAAGGAAATTAAACGAAGAATAACTACAAGCTAAAAGGGAAAAGTGAAAGACGACTGACGAAATCCGAGTCACACTCGGTTGGGCTTTCAACAGATGGAGACAATAACGGGATTGTAAATGATTGGCCCTCAGGTATTTATGTCTATTTCATTCATAAAATAACTTTAGATTGCGTGATGTGGTTGTACGTCAGTAGCCAACATTAAATTACGCCCCCCTTCCATTTAGCACGGACTTTTTATTCCTTTTAGTCCGTGTTTGTGTTGTTCTACTATTTTCTTTTCCTTTGTCCCCCTGTACCTGTGTGAAGCGTCCTTGGGTTTCATGAAATGCGCTATATAAATCTAAGTTATTACTACGTTGGTTGCTGCAACAATACATCCAAAGCAGGCTAAGTTACCGTATGCAACACCTGAAATGCAATGATGCATCTGTAACATATTCTCTTATTGTAAATGAATGATTTTCTGTCTGAGCAAAACATTCATCGCAACTATATGACCTCCCGGTACTGCTTACTCGGTTATACAGTGGGCAATACAGCACCGTAAAGATCTTTACGACAGCAGGTGTGGTAAAAACACTACCACTTTTGTCCAAAGCGGCAGCTAGAATCAACACAAACTGAAAGTTACAAATAGCTACTTTAAGTGAAAAACAAATACGTCAATGCTGTGTGATGAATCTTAGTTAGATCCCACTAGGGGTGTAAGAAAAAATCGATACACTTGAGTATCCCGATATTTTATTTTGCAATACTGTATCGATTTTCTTTTTTTGTTTTTTTAAACATTCAAAAATATTCATGTAAGACAGTGGTTAACATTTATGTTGTGTTTAAACCCCCTACCGTTAGATGGCTATGCTGAGACACACCACTAGTGTCCTTGCCTAACAGTGCCTAGCAGTGCCTGACTTTTTGCTAGAAGCTAACGTGTAGCTACGGCTTCCTTGGCCCCATTCACAAAAACCACCTATTTCCTCCATCTACTATGGATTTATCCTTTATGGAGTGGTGGAAGAGGGGTATTTATTCTTTTCAAGACCTTTTCAACTCTAAAGTCCTAGACAGTTCTGAAAATCTACAGAGACTTCATAACCTCCCTAGACAACAGTTTTCTCAAAATCTTCTACTCTTCTTTCCCCACCCTACCAGCACGCGAATCCTGGGAGGAGTTAACTCTTATAAAGCCAAGAAAAGGATTGTTGTCTGTATTGTATCAGAAAATAATCTCTTTGGAGAACCATAAGCGAGCCAGGATTCGGTCTAGCTGGGAGGACGAGCGGGGAATTGATCTGGGAGAGTATTGGGAAGGTGCACTGACGAGAGTCAATTCATCATCATCCTGTGCACGCTTGGCACTTATTCAGTTTAAAGTGCTACATAGAGCACATTACAGTAAAGCTAAGCTAGCTGAAATATACCCAGTAGCTGATGCAAGCTGTAGCAGGTGTTCTTTTTCCCCTGCTAATCTTACTCACGCTTTTTGGTCCTGTCCTTCCCTTGAAATATATTGGTCGGGGTGTTCAATTTTATCTGAGGCTCTCAATATAACCATCGAACCGAACCCCTTGATTGCGATATTTGGTATCCTCTCAGAAACAGTTACTAGAGCCCAGTCCGATGTCATTGCATTTACCTCTCTGCTTGCCCGAATCCTTCTAGGGTGGAAATCCACCACACCTCCATCGCTAGCCCGTTGGTTGGAGGATGTTATGCTTTTTCTAAGTTAGAAAAAATTCAATTTACGTTGAGAGGGTCAATGAAAAACTTTTACTTGAGATGGCAACCCATCATTACCCACTTTCAGAACTTAAAAGAACTGTAGTCCGAACCCATATGATCCACCTTACATTTCCTAAGGCTGTTATTATCAGTATTACTATGGCATTTCGATATGATGCCTTGATGTCCCCCCACCCCCTTTGTTTTTTTTTTAATCTTTATTTTATTTTGTATGTTTTTAATTTTACATTTGATTTTAGATTTTACTTTACTCTTAATCTTTTATTTGTAGTGTTGTAATGCTAGTTCAAGGCATTTTGATGAATGATGTTTATGACGGATGAAAAAAATGGAAATTATTTTTTTATACTGATACACACTTTATTCTATGTATTTCCTGTGCAATTTCCATCAATAAACCGATTTTTTTTTTTTAAAACAATGTAGCTACGGCTGAACTTTGGCCTACTTTAGCATGTAAACATTAGCTCACTAAGAACCTGTGAACCACAATCCCAAACTGGCAGTTTGATTTTCTGTGTTCTGAATTGTTTACCTAAAGTAAACTTCTTTGATTTTATGAACATCATGTCTTTTTTTTAAATATTAGTTTTTCTAAAATTATACTTTTAAAAAATCCCAATATATCGCCTTACGCACACTATCAAAATATATTGCAATATATTGAATCGTGACCCATGTATCGTGATACATATCGTATCGCCACATTCTTGCCAATACACAGCCCTAGATCCCACTGTGACCAAGATAATCGTACAATTCTAATATCAGCACATGCCAAATGAAATATTGTATATATTCCAGTACTCAATTTGATGGGAATCAGGCAAGTAGTTGTTGAGATATCTTGCTCTAGGTTAAAGTGTTGGAAAGTCAGACAGACTGACAGATGGACCCTGCTGCTGTTGGGGTTTACAACATAAAATCCCACACGTGTGGAACAGCAACAAACTAATAACACAGATATTCCACGGAATGGAGCGCAGACAACATTGGCAGTAAAATTATCTGTGCAGTAAGTTGAAACTTGATTCAGGAATATGAATCTCTCCCTTTTGTGTTTTCTGTAACCGCTGCTGCAGCCCATCTTGCACATACTTATTCACTATCTTCTCTTCCTCTCTCACTGACCATTTAAGTCACATTATCTCCTTCTTCGGTGTTCTACTGTTTTACTTCAATTCCTTATCTCCTTCTTTGGTGTTCTACTGTTTTACTTCAATTCCCGCGTTACCACTTCAGTCTGCCCATCTCTCCTCCTCATCACCTCAACCTCCTCTTTCTCTCCATTTTTCTAGTGCACTAACTATAACATTGATACTCACCCTCTTTCCTCCTTCTCTTTACTCATGCTCTCTTTCAGCTGTTGCAGTTTGTCCTCCATCTCTTTGCTCTCCTGGGCCAGAGTTACCGTCTCCATGTGCAGTTCTTGCAGGTTCCTATGGCGACACACACACACACACACGTGCAATCAACAATGAATCATACAAATGACCTACTCCGTCAGATTGGACAGCCAGGCTTTCATCAATATGTTGAATTCATCTATTGCACTAGCAGATCCCTGTTGCCATGACTGATCAACACTTTAATCAATTAGTCACTGGATCAGGGTATCACCAAGCCAGACATCAATTCAGTCAATTACTTGTTGGCAAATGAGAAACTATGTAGGAGATTGGACTCATTTTGCATTGGGCATTATGAAGAAAACAAATACACTGCATTGAAAACGATCAGAATCCAGGTCACAAGGTTTATCTTGCCTGAAATGGCATTTTGTGAAATAGTAATTCTGTGGGCAGAATTTTAATGGAAAAATATGGAAATAGTATAGCAGCCATGTAACCCTAATGGGCTTCTACCAAATGCACATCATTGATCTTATCTCATCTTACCTGGCATTGAGCTTAACGGATTTGGCCTTGTTGTTAGGAAGCACCACAAAGTCATTTAAATTCATGTCTCTTCTTCTGAGGTATCAGGTATTCCTCCTGCGTCTTCCACTGTGCTTTTTACAAAGAGTCTCTTCTGCAATAAAAACCAACAGTAATAGCATAAAACTGGCTATCACGCTGAGCCCAGGCTAAATCACACACTGCCATAAATGAATACTGTTGCAATGAAATGAACAAAATAGCAGGCACAGATTTGCTCAAATGTATAAGAGGCAGTTAAAACAAGCAATCTTGTGTGTTTAAAATTGTATCTGGCAGATTTATATGCTTGGCAAATGGTTGGCAACTCTGTTAGTCAGTAAAAGCCAATTAAGGAAATTAGCCAGTAAGGCAGATATAATATATAATGTTATAGAGTAATAGGAAGGCAGCCACACCTGCAAGCAACTGAGCTGATTGCAAAGTGAAAGTAGGTGGAGGTGAATAGCTACTGTAAGTTTTGCTCAAGTTGGGTAACCTCTTAACAAAGACATTGACATTTCACCTGCTAGTACCCTATATGAAACCTTTGCCCACCAGACTGTTAAGTATTTTAGTAGAGCTGAAATCAGAACCTTAATCAACACAGCTCGTATGACAGCTACAGACTTTTTTTAGAAAGGGTGTTTTTACTTGTCATAGCGGGAAAAGTACATGTGTAAGTAATAATATTAACAATGGCTCAGTCACATTTAAGTGCCAGTTGAAGCTGTACCAGTAATACACAAAATCATGACAAAACTAAAGCATGCAACCTTGATTGACATGATTATTCACACCTGTGCTTTTCCTGCTATAGTGAAATTGTCTGCCATGAAAAGGGTCTATTGTAGACATTCAGGTGACAAGACACACTGTGGCATACTGAAGTCTTTTTGGCAGCTTTCACAGCTACAGCGTCAAAACAGTGACTTCAGGTGAGGGAACAAATCCCTTGGCAACCACAACGGACATCCTTAGCTAGATTGTTGGGAACAATGGATGAGAATACATCGTGTTCCTTGTCTTGGTCCAAACCAAAAATAGATTTGCTTAAGCAGGAAATAATACAGTTTCGATTTGTAAACCATTATACCTAATTTTATTATTTGCCTACGTGGACTGTGTCTGGCTTAATTTTAAATGTGTAATTAACGTTAAATGTAAACAGTAAAGTTAGAGCTAGCTTAACGTTAGCCAAAACTAACGTTGATGCAAACGACGTTTTATTAACAGGGGGGAGTAAGTGTAAATATGCACTTGACTGAAGCAAGTTAATGGTGGTGACTCACCTCAAATGTTTAAGCAACAGTATAATGTTAGAAATGTCACAAGAATTTAATTGAAAGCCAGTAGCTAGCGTAACGTTAACGTTACACGTGAAGCTAACTTGGGATTGCGTCGGTAAGGACGTTTACTTGACACACTGCTGAGAATACTAGCTAGCTAGCTAAACTTACCTTACGCTCTCCGTGACTCTTCTTGGTTTACCAGCTTGTGATAGCACAATCTTTTCACTTTTCAATTCACTTTATAGTCATGAAATTAAAACTAACAAAACAACAATTCACGATTTGTATTTCATGCATGTTCCAGTCTCTGTGATCACTACTCAGGGTGTTTGTGTTGGGCTGTCGTTACTATGGCTACAACCAACGCCTCTCTCGCGATAGCTCGGCAGCTGGTTGGGTTTAATACATCCATGTAATACGTTTGTATGGGTTTACTGGAGATCGTTTTGTTTGTTGTTGTGAACTTTTCTCTGCCTGCAGTTGTTGATTAATCTTCAACTTTTTAAATAAATAGTTTAGTATGCCTTTGTTTGTTCAGGGAATAAACATCGGATTCAAAGCCATCAATACCCCTATTGCCTCAGTAATCATGGGCAGCGGGAATTCCTTCTAATTAAAATCCTGACAGCATCAAGATAAATATTATAGCTCTGATTAGAGCTTTGAACCCTCGTTTTTCCAACAGACTTTCATGATGACAATCATTAGAGATCAGAAGCAAAATAATTCCCCATTCGCCCATAAGATAGTCGACATGTGTTAGAATAAGAGTGAAGGATACAATGTGTAGGCTGTGTGCCACAAGAGTGCTTGCCGATGTTTGTTTTTCTACAGGAAAGCTGGGCCACCGTGTATCAGTTTATTATATAAACGTAAACTGTCAAATACACAAATGTAGAGGAATCTCGATTCTTCAACAGTCAAAATGTCATGCAATAGGCCTACATATAGGGAAACTCGTTTAAATCAATACTAAGGCCAGATACCAACATCATTTCTTAAAAGTACACCTACTCAAGACACCTTTGCAAACCGCATCTAATACAGTAACATTATCTTTTGGTTTAACAGGTGGAAATAATTTATATTTTTTATAGTGGAAAAGTATTCTTCTCTAATAATTCCAATTATTTATTAGTATATTTGTGTGATGTTCTTGCATACACGCCGGTGTGCCTAACAGAGAAAACTCAAACAAACCCAGAGGCTCTGTTTGTGCATGCATGAGTCTATCTCTCTTTCCCATAACAGTGCAGCCAGTCAGTCATCCATCCAGCCCTCATCTGTATTCTAGGACAAAAGAAACTTCCTGACGGTATATGCAAAAGCAGTCCTCTACAGCAGACAATGGCCCTTACTTTTTTCAATGTCTTTCAATGCCTCCCTACCAAACCATAGGACAATTATGACTAAACAAGCAACGAACAAACCTCCACCTCATTCCTAAATCCTGCTTTCTCACTCTCTCTCTCTCTCCTTTTGTCTGTCTCTTGCTCTCTCTCTTCCTACATTGTTGGTGTATGACCTATTACCCCTGCCATCAGGGAAGTGTGAGTGTATGACTTATTGAGCGTGCCTGTGTGTGTGTGAGCGTGGATGGTCATTTAGGGTCCTGACCCTCCAGCTGGATTCTGTCTCTGCTGCTAAACAGTGACTCTCGCTCTCTCTCTCGCTCTCTCTCTCTCTTAGCTCTGCCCGCATAGACAGCTGGGCCTGCAGTAGCATACCGATGAGCACAGAGAGAAGAAGAGAGACAAGGAGCGGGGGATATAGAAATGAGGAGGGGGGTCATATAGCAAGAAGCCAGAAGGCACATGGAAAAGCAATGCAAATGAAAGATCAAGAACAAGAGAGCAACAGAAGGCATTAAAAGAGGGGTACAACAGCAGAGCAGTTACAGAAACAGGACAAGCGGTGTTCTGTGAAATGTCAGGGCTATTTAATTCATTAGGAGGCAATCATTATGATGCTGTACTGAATGTCATCTGCTGGGTTAAACCTTCCTCCGCGGCCTCATGCTGGATATATATTGACTGTTTGGCAGTGGTTGGAAACCTTTTTAACAATGAAAGAGTGGCAGCAACAGGAACAGAGAGAAAGGAAGGAGAGAGAAAGTCGTCAGCCAGCCAGAATCAACAGCATTTTTGTAACTCCTGCACAGGGGGGTTGTAGATAATCCTGGGAGTATATTAACGAAATAATAGAGAAATTGTAAAATAACCTTGAAAAAGGTGGTTGGGAGATTTAACACATTAATCCACCTACTTGTTCTTACTCAGAGTCACAGGGGGATGGAGACTATTCCTGCATGGACAAATGGCAGGAAAGCAGGTTACCTGTTCATCATAGGATTAACACTAGGCAAACACATTTACACTGCAATTTCAATCTTCTAGTTCACCTGATCGGCATGTCTTTGGGGGGAAACCAGAGCAAGCAACAGAAATACAGGGAAAACATTCAAAATAAACAGCTGACCCATGATCTAGGAGCTTCTTGCTTTGATTGTCAGGTAACAACATTTACCAATGTGTAACCATGTGCTGCCACTTATTGAAAATTAACAGTAGGGAAATAATTTAGCCTAATACTAATTGGATCTTGACCTGAATTTATCGTACGAAATCAAACTAAAGTGCTCTGAATAAAAAGGAATGTGTGATGTAGTACTGTAATTGAAGTCAACTCAACTAAGTGAAGTGAGGCAGCGTGAGGAATCAGTGATACTAGCAAGTCAAATAATTACACCAACCAAAACAACGAGATGAAAAGGTATACAAGGAAGAAAGACTTGCAGAATTTGAAGCAGTAAGATGAAAAACAAATAATAGTACTAATCTGGCAACTACTTCATAAGCCGCCAAGACTAAGAAATCTCTGAACAGCCATAGCTCCATGCAGTACAGCCTTTAGAAATCTGTGATATCTGAAAAAGAGAGAAGTTGTGTATTTAAATGTGTAGTGAATTAAAAAAAAAAAGTGAATACTGTACTTGTTTCAATGTGATACCTACCTGATGAAGCTGAGCAGGGATGAGAAAGTGATAACCCTAACGGCTTAATGTGATGTCCTAAGAGACTAGCAAACAGCAGTAACACACATCCCAACAAACATCTCTTTAAGCCATAATACATTCCTAATAAAGCAATTGTATTCAAATGTAAGAAAAATAATCCATCGAGATTTCTGCCTCCACCCCAGTACAATAGGATATTTTTCACAGCAGACATTTGGACATGTCACAGTAGGAAAAGAACAGGTATAATTAATTACATTAATTATGGCTTTATTCCATTTAGATGTGCCAGTTCCAGGGTTTAAGTATTGCGCATACTTGCTTGCTTACTGCGATATTTAAATGGAACAGAGCCATCATTAGCAGTAACTTCCACCGGTGCTTTTTCTGCTATGACAAGTAAAAATGTCTGCTGTGAAAGTGGCCTATGGAGGTACATAGCATTTTATTTGTGGTGCTCACAGCATTGAAGAATTACTTCTGAGGTTCTTCTCAGTGAAAAATCTCTATCAGGCCAAGACTGTGAAGAGAGGTACTCAGTGGACGTACTGTACCAGTCTAAAAAGATGTGAGCTACATGATGAGAGAGGGTAGAGAGGTGAGAGCAGAGAATGAGTTTCAGTGCTATCACTGGATATATGAGTGACAGAGAACGGAATAAAACACAAAATGATCCACTGCCTATGAAGACAGCAGCAGAGAAAAAAAGTATTTGACAGAGAGCCTGACCAACACACAGTTAGGAGGTGACTGTATGGATTGAGAGGTAGATAGGAAATTAGAGAGGAAGAACAAAAGTGGTGTGAGAGGGAGTAAGCGATAAAGACAGTTGCAGTATGAGTGAAAGAAAATAAAAAGAGCGACGGAGAGATGAGAACATCGAAGTGTCAGGGACTGATGGCCAGCCAGTCACTGGATGTCACTGAAAAAGAGAGGTAATGAGAGCTCTGGTGGAGGGGAGAGAGGCCAGAGGGCTGGCGAAAAGGGCAAGTGAGAGTGAAATTGAGAGGTTGAGTATGGGAGGGAAGACGGGAGGGAGAGACGAGGGAGGAAGAGGGGAGGGGGGGGTGAGTGGCCCTTCATCATGTGGCTGATGGATCGGTGGCACACTCTCAGATACTCACACACATAACTGCACACAGACAAACTACATACATCGAGATCACGCACATCAGTCAAAGCTCAGATGAGCATCTGACAGTTAGTGGGGCTTAAGACTGGTTGAAGGCAGGCAGTGATTGTACTGATGACCCTGTTGATCAGCTGATAAAATAAAAGACAGACGGACCGGAAGATGGTGAAATTAAAGGGAGAAAGAAAGAAAGACAGGTAATGACTGTTAAAGACGATCAAAAACATTTGGATGAAAACAGGGAAAGGAAGACTCGAAAATGAATGTACAGTTTTGGAGGATACAGTAAATCACAATCCTCCATTGGACGATGATGAATTGCTAATTTTGGCTTGGGTGGAAAGTTCGACAGCAGCACTGACTTGTCTTGTTAAAGGTCGAAATACAATTATGTCATTCCTTTTTTTTTTTTTTTTTAACCCCATTCTATTACATCCAACTCTAGGAAAGGTATTGAGTGTGACAGTAACTGCTGCGTAGGAATCTGGGTCAGACATGACGTTTAATAACCAGGGAACAAGCTGATACTGTTTGATCACATCAGCCTATTGTTCTGCCATGGATTATAAAGACAAATGGTGGCACAAACAAGATTTAGAATAGACAATTTTCCCTCCGATGACTGTAAAACAATGTGCGTGGGAGCACAGGTAAAATAAAACTCAAATACCTTTCACTGCTGGAATTTTTTCTTCTGCTTGATCTCTCTTGCCCACCCTCTCTTTCTCTCGCTCACACAAACACAAACAGAGTTTTGCAGGTACACGCACACACCTGCACATAAGCACACACACACACACACACACACACACACACACACACACACACACACACACACACACACACACACACACACACACACACACACACACAGTCACAGTAGTCTGTCAGTGAGCTGCACCTCTACTGCCATCCAGAGCTTATATGTGGAACATGTCCTGGATTGATTGCACTACTGTGATGAGAGCTGTGGTCGGGTGGTCACCATGCTGAAAAAGTGCTCATATACTTCTGAGGATGTGATCTGCACAATATATCACAAATGACATGTAATTTGTTTCCCACTTGTTTGTCACAAACACATTCATAACTTACAAACCTAAAGTGCAGCAGTGTGGTGAGCATTACTGGAATTTTATAAGACCACAAAATGTGTGCATGAGGAGCAGAAAATGTGTTAAAACCAATCATGTATGTTTCTTCTTTGGTGTCTAGGCCTATGCCTCAATGACTGTGCGTGTGTGTGTGTGTGTGTGTGTGTGTGTGTGTGTGTGTGTGTGTGTGTGTGTGTGTGTGTGTGTGTGTGTGTACACTGATGTGCAACTTCTGTGTGAGACTATGAGCGCTTTGTACAAGCACAGCAACAGCACCTGTGTTTGTTTAATTGTAATGGAAGCAGGTGGAAATAGCTGACCTGGTTATGTCCAAAGTTCAAAAGTCCACCTACCAGTGCCTCTAAAGTTAACTACCACTTTGTATCTCATTTGTTTAATTCAAACACAAACATAATTATGAAAACACCAATTTGTGGTGTAAAGGGGAGATACATGGTGTAAATAATTATTGACAAAAAGCAGTTTATCTGTTATTTGCCAAGAAATACTTGCAGCACGTAACTTCCGGTAAAACTGTATACTCGTTTTATGCTAAGCTGATCACCTCCTGGCTCCAGCTCCATACTAAACATACAAACATGAGAGTGGTATCATCTAACTTTCTGCAAGAAAGTGTAATGTATTTCTCAAAATGTCAATTCTTAACTATTTCATTGTTTCATTAGTGAAAGATGTAGATAAATAATGCATTACAGCCAGTAAAGTCATCTCTTTCACCAGCTCACAGGCCATAATCATGCCTTCCCTTTCCTACCTCTGCCATGTCAAACACTGAGGCATTAACTACTGTTTTGTGGTGGCAAATGGTATTTAATTAGCTGTGTTGATCTGTGTTCATTTATCCAGCCCCCAACAGTAAACAATCCAGATTTTTAGTTAATCATCATTGTATCAGGCCACACCACCTGCTGATACTGATTATCTATGGATTACTGGCCATCTAAACACATCTTTCACCACGTGTGCAAAACACACACACACACACACACACACACACACAAACAGTACATACATGCACACAGAGACACAGCACTTGGGATGGACAGTTTCTGTCATCGCAGCACTTTCCCAAACAGGCTGTGATTAAACAGCAGCTTAGAGCGCTTTAATTTCATGGAAGAACAGACAGCGAGAGAGGGAGTGATGGAGAGAAAGATGGGGGGGGGGGTTACAGATGCACAGACAGGGGGGAAAGACAGGGGGGAAAGAAGAAGAAGGGGGGCGGGGGGGGTTGCAGACTAATAGAAACAGAGGGAATGAAACAAGCAGCAGCCAGAGAGTAGATTGAAAGGATTGATGGTAGGAAGATGAGAAAGAAAAAATGAGACACAGTATAAGAGGTAGATTACTTAGGCAGAGAAAGGCAGCAATGATAGACAGGATATGGGGGAAAGAAAGAGGACACGGAGGGGTGTAAGGGCACAAGGCCACAGGAGGAAGGAGATAAAAAAGAAAGTGAGAGAGATATATATAAAGAGATATCTGAGAGCTTGTCCAGAATTTAAAAAACCTTGAACAGGAGGTGAGGAGAGGTTGGAAAAGATATTCGCTGGCGCTGCAGGCAAGTGGAGGGCTTCAATATTTATTCACATCAAAAATTTAAATCCCGGCTAAAATCTGTGAATACTGCGTATTTGTGATTTGTTTTATGTTCCGTCACACAACATGCTTTCTCCTCTTATCTCTCTCTCTACACACGCACGCACCCTATAATACTTTGATGACACACACTTGCTTCCAGTTAACGGGTGAATGGAAAGAGGAGGGAGATTATTAGGGGATATCAGCTATGGGGATGTGACCACAGGGCCAAACTGTCACACCATGTTCTGAGCCAACACACGAGTGAGCGGGTGTGCAGGGAGAGCCTATAGCAAATGAAAGGAGGTAAGCCACCAGCCTGGAGCTGTTTAAGTGTGTGTGTGTATTTGGTGGAGCATTTCTCCAATTTTAAATGCGCTATTCTATAGATTTCCACACTGAAGTGGTTCAGTCAAAGGGGTTTTAGCATTCAGAAAAGACAATGTGGACTATGCAGAGGACGCATGCGCACACACACACACACACACACACACATATAACAGGCTTTTTAAAATGCAGAGCTTTATAATATATGTTAAAGTACTCAGAAATCCATTTGCTTTGAAGAGCTCACTGCGGCCTTAAGGAGAACTGAGCAGTAGTGGGCTATGGTACCAGAATAGTAATAATATATGAATATGTATGCCACATTCTCTATTCTGAACTGCCTATAGATGGCACGGGACCTTTACTGCTGGAAGTTTGAGTGCCGGCTACTTATGTGTGTGGAGCGGGATTGTGCAAAGAATATGGATACTTGAGTTTCTGTACTTGCACGCTACACCTTACCCTTACATTCGGAGAGTTTACAGAATTAATGTTTCATTAGATGCATTAGATGTGTCACTAATCTAAGGATAACCATCAACATCAAACCCTAGCTTCCAGGCTATCTAACTGCTGAGTTTTTCTAACTTTGAATCTTTTATATTTTCAATATTCTACTACTGCTGAGGTTAATTTGGCTGTGTAACAATATTTGAAAATGTTTCTGCAAATTAGATGAGAAGAACACTGTCTCCTGTGGAGTGGAGACAAAATATCACAAAAGTGTGCAGATGTGCAGATGGGTGTGGAGGTCATTAGCTTATGTAGATAATATTAGGCCTGAGTGTGTGTCAGGCTGCTTGCTAATGAACTTCGGGTGGACATGAAACATCTCTCGTCATCATCTTAACTCTTCTATTCATATACTCTGTTGTCTATTCATCCCACTGCCTCTCTTACCATCTATTCTCCACTCCCTTTATCTTTCTTGCTGTTTATCTACATAATGTTTTTCCCCTTTCTGTCTGACCCCTACACTCTCACATCTCCTTTACCTTTTCATTTCTATCCACCAGTCAACCTCTCATCCTCCTCCTCTCTCCATCTATTGATTCTGTACTCCCTTCTTTTCATCTTCTCTCTGTTCCTCTTAGCTTTGCCCTCTTGTTTCCTCTCGCATAGGCTATTTCTTTCCTTGTTTCTTTTTGTTCACCATACCCAACCTCTCCACACTTGCCCTCATCTTACATACATCCCTTCCCTCTGCCCTCCCTCCTCCACAGTTGGGCAGACTAGGGTAGATAAAGTGGAGAAAAAACCTGTTTCGACTAGTGAGGGCATCAGTATTTACAACCAAAGTGTGTGTGGACCTGCTGATCAGTAGCAGCTTTACCCCAGGGAAGCAACACACAGTGTCAAAGTGAATTTATTGCACTATACCCTTCTCAATATTAAGACTGTTTAACTGCTGCTTAGCATTCTGATAGCATGCATCTTCCTGCTCTAAGTCAAACGCTCCTCCTGCACTGATTCAATCCAAACACACACACACACACACACACACAGAAAACACTCAAGTGGATATATAAATGTAGCCATGCTCTCTTGTGTGCAAACACATGCACGCATGTGCTCGTGCACGCACACACACACACACACACACACACACACACACACACACACGCACACTGGATAGGACATCCATTTTGGGTTCCTGTCTTTTAGACGCTGTCCTGCTTTAATTAACTGTCCTTGACATGGTGCATTAATGAACACACTCCCACACATTCCTTCCTCTCAAAGGGACAATAACATGGCACATAAGCCTGATTTGAGTGATCTGCGTCTATTATGCTGTAGTTCCTGTACATAACATGCTAGAATGGGTTGAATAGCATCTCTCACCATTCCCCTCCCTCTCATAAAAATATATCTGGTAATTTCTGTCTTTACAAGTGCAGCTGTAATCATAATGGAATTAACTCATTCAGACAACACCTGTGTTGAATCCCTTGTTTTGAGAAACACAAAAATAGAGTAGATAGAGAGACAGGTAGCAAGCAGAAAGATACCCAAATTTACTGATGGATGTACAAGCAAACCAAAAGTTAAAACAAATCCACAAATGAAGAAAACAATACAGTTGTTTTCAATCAATTACAGATCCTACCATCTCAACAAGCCCTGGGTTATTGTTACTGAAGGCTCATGGTGTCATTTATGGTGGCCCTGAGGCACAAAGCATTTGACAAATGTAGTTGTGTTTTCTATTCTGCAAATGTGTTTTGTTTTGAAGTAAAAAACTATGATTGATTGTAATTTTTTTAGCTAGATTCTTAGCAAAAACCCCTTTGTTCTTTCACAAATATGTGCTCATTCATGTGTAATTACTTCCACCAACTAATGAAAGTATTCTCGTACGAGTAGAATCTGCCATTCAGAATCATTCAGAATACATACGAGCGACTCGCTCAAATGACAGCAGCCATGTTGCGCCTCCATCTTTAAAATACATTAGCTAAAGAGGGACATACCTCCGCCTTTCGCGCTTTTAAACTCAGTGGCACGGTGACGGATGCCACTGAATCTGCCCTGTCTGAATTGCTGCAGAGCTCTCCAGCATCCGGCAAAAGTAGAAGCTCTGCATATCTGCTCCGGAGGGCTGCGGATCGCCGGAGCTGGGACGGAGTCGGAATTGACTTTAATGGAAACCTTTTGACTCCGCCCCCGTTCTGGAGCGGATCCACAGCCGTTCCGCAGTTGGTGGAAATTGGGGGTCACGTAATGGAGTTGTAACACAAACTACCTGAGTTTAAAAAGTGACCACATGGTCAGCTGCCACTACTACATTAGAGTCAACATTTCCATTGGCAGATTAAGGATTGAGATTCAGCTCTTCTGTGTTAAATATTTTTGTGTGTATTCAAATTA
Organism: Sander vitreus; assembly: GCF_031162955.1. Taxonomy (NCBI): domain Eukaryota; kingdom Metazoa; phylum Chordata; class Actinopteri; order Perciformes; family Percidae; genus Sander; species Sander vitreus. The sequence continues at coordinate 21,352,345 of NC_135857.1, forward strand.
GTTGTGCTCTGTCTTATTGTATAATTTTCTTTCCCATCAATACCTCTGATTTAATCGCCTTTTTGCCTACATTAGTAATTAAGTGAATTGTTTCCTTTAGTTCTAGACACATATGATCACATATGATATAAGACCGATGAGTATGTTTTACTTTTTGTATAAAAATATATTGAAGACAGATGATGAAGTAACACTGAAGCTCAAAAGCACCATATAAGAAGAGTAGAGGCTTGTCCACTGTCACTTTTTGCACTGATTTTTGTTTGAGGGAAAACATTTCTAAATCTGTCTTGGTTTTCAGTCATTACAACATGGGTTTTTTTATGGACAGAATCCAAAAGAGTTTAAAAAAAAACTAAATATGAACTGTAACGTGCTATTGTTGTTTTATGTTCTGGTTAAAGAAATAACTTTAGCTATAACAGTTTGATCGATAAGTTCTTCTCCCTGGTCTCTGCTGTACAAAAACAAACAAGAAGTGTTTGTTTTCTATCACATACAGGCCACACTGCCCAAAAAAACTATCTATGCTCTTTAGAGACCTAGAATAAGTCAATCAAAGCAAACAATGGAAAAGAAAGTCTTCCTTTGTTGTCCTATTTATTTGACAAAGGCTGCAGTTATTTAAAGATGATGTTTATTTATGGATTTGTCCACCAGGCTCTCACTAGATTTATTTTTGGCTCCAGTACTGGTGTAAGTTTGGCTTCATGTCTTACTATGACAGAATTGTCTTTATACTGCCTCAAGGTGTAGGTTAAACTCAAAGATTCTGGACTTCAGGTGATCAGTAAAAGCACAGAAGGATTTAGATACTAAGAAGTCCATGCTGAACTTACAGTACATAATGCATTAGAGGTAATTAGAGTCTTGAGTCGTAAAAATTCAAAGTTTTATAATTCTACATGTCTGAAACATTTCACAACCAAATGGGAACATTTCCAGCTTGGATGTGTTGTTGTGTCACTGTCATCTGTCCGGTGGATTTCTTGCAGTGCATCTATCAACCATCTATATGTGAGTCATAACACCAGCTCTCAGTAAATTGGCTGGTAATCACACAACAGAGACAACAAGGAAAAGAGTGTGGGGTTGCGAGAGCGAAGTGTCAGATTCTCACACACTGTCGTGGTGTTATGATAGCTCCCTTGAGACATGCGTAGGAGGTACATATATGTGTGTGTGTGTGTGTGTGTGTGTGTGTGTGTGTGTGTGTGTGTGTGTGTGTTCCAGTTATTAGTCTGTATGACAATTAATCTGTATGACAATAAATCTTATTTGCGGTGGATGCTGAAATTAACCAGGCAATTCCAAGATGAGTATTAAATTACATGACAAATGTAAATTTGATTTATGGTAATTGCGGCAATAAGGCAGCCTGTGCTGCAATGTGCACGCAGACTCATTCACCTGCCACCAAACTCATACATACAAATGAAGCTATCTTAAAAATAGAATAAATGAACAGAGATTTATGTACCATTCAAACAGATAAGGCAATATTACCAGGCCAGGTGCTTCAGGCCAGTTAATGTGTGGAACATGAATGAGCATACAGTATATAGCTACATACAATATACTGTATATTTGCAATAAACATAGCTTCAATTATGAGTTAAAATCACCAATAAGTGAACCTCATTCTCTGGAGGCAGTATGTGCAGGAAGCCGTAATGTAGAATTGCAATTTAATGGTTTCACAAATTACGTTTGATATATAGACACACGCGAATAGTCATGAAGATTTATGCATGTACTATAGGAATGTATGCAGAGTTTGTGCACGTGTGATGTGATTTGCACAACTTGAATGTCACCTTAAAAACTGAGCAAAATGAATGAGACTACTGTACTAAATTAAAATAAACTCAAGCTGAAAGACATGCAAATTATGTGAAAACACACACACACACACACACACACACACACACACACACACACACACACACACGATAACTGCAGAGGCTCCATACAGCCATGCTTTTTA